>NC_073643.1:32912500-33140000 GCF_029407905.1 Bubalus kerabau | reverse complement strand
TCTTGCCTCTGTTGTAGATTATTTGACCATAGGTGGATGACTTTATTTCTGGGCTTTCTCTGCTGTTCCATTGATCTGTGTATCTGTTTTTGTGCCAGTACTAGACTGTTTTGATGACCGCAGTTTTATAGTATAGTCTGAAGTCAAAGAGCCTGATTCCTCCAGCTCAGCTTCTCTTTCTCAAGGAACCTTTGGTTGTTCGAGGTCAGTACCACTGTAGCCATGACTCCCGGTCCCTGAGAACCCTGTTAAATCATTCCCTTCTGTGTACTTTCACATACTGGATCCACCTAACAACAAAGCTTTAAAATATGTGAAGTAAAACTGACAGAAATGAAAAGTAAAATAGAAGAATCCACAGTTATGGTTGGAGACTTCACTATTTCCTTAGTAGTTGATAAAACTAGTAGACAGAAAATCAGCAAGGATGCAGAAGGAATAAACATCATTAACTGTTTGGAATCTAATTGGCATTTATAGAATGCTCTATCCAAAAATAACAGATAGGACTTCCCTGGTGGTACAGTGGGAAAAAAACCCACCTGCCAATGCAGGAGATATGAGTTTGATCCCTGGTCTGGGAAGATTTGACATGCTGCAGAGCAACTGAGCCCATACTCTACAGCCTGTGAGCTGCAACTGCTGAGCCTGTGTTTCGTAACTACTGAAGCTGTGTGCTCTGCAATAAGAGAAGCCAACACAATGAGAAGACTTTGCACTACAAGGAAAAGTAGCCTCTGCTCACTGCAGCTAGAGAAAGCCTGTGCACAGCAATGAAGGCCCAGTGAAATAAAAAATAAAATAAATGTATACTTTTAAAAGAATAAAACAGCAGATAATGTTCTTTTTAAGTTATTGTTGTTCAGTCGCTCAGTTGTGTCCGACTGTCTGCGACCCTATGGACCACATCATGCCAGGCTTCTTTGTCCTTCACTGTCTTCTAGAGTTTGCTCAAACTTATGTCCATTGAGTTGGTGATGCCATCCAACCATCTCATCCTCTGTTACCACCTTCTCCTTCTGCCCTCAATTTTTCCCAGCATCAGAGTTTACAATGAGTCAGCTCTTTGCAACAGGTGGCCAAAGTATTGGAGCTTCAGCTTCAGCATCAGGCCTTCCAATGAATATTCAGGACTAATTTCCTTTAAGATTGACTAATTTGATCTGCTTGCTGTCCAAGGGACTCTCAAGAGTCTTCTACAACACCACAGTTCAGAAGCATCAGTTCTTCAGTCCTCAGCCTTCTTTATGGTCCAACTCTCACATCCATACATGATTACTGGGTAAACCATAGCTTTGACTATATGAACCTTTGTTGGCAAAATGGTATCTTTGCTTTTTAACATGCTGTCTAGGTTTACCATAGCTTTTCTTCAAAGGAGCAAACATCTTTTACTTTCATGGCTGCAGTCACTGTCTGCAGTGATTTTGGAGCTCAAGAAAATAAAGTCTGTCACTGTTTCCACTTTCTCCCCATTTATTTGCCATGATGTGATGGGACCGAATGCCATGATCTTAGTTTTTTGAACATTGAGTTTTAAGCCAGTTTTTTTCACTCTCCTCTTTCACCTTCACCAATAGGCTCTTTAGTTTCTCTTCACTTTCTGCTATTAGGGTGAAAGTGAAAGTGAAGTCGCTCAGTCGTGTCCAACTCTTTGCCACCCTGTGGACTGTAGCCCCCAGGCTTCTCTGTCCATGGGATTCTCCAGGCAAGTATACTGGAGTGGGTTGCCATTTCCTTCTCCAGGGGATCTTCCTGACCCAGGGATCGAACCCAGGTCTCCCGCATTGCAGGCAGACGCTTTAACTTCTGAGCCACCAGGGAAGCTGATAGGGTGATATCATATCCATACCTAAGATTATTGATATCTCTCCCAGCAAACTAGATTCTAGCTTATAATTAATCCTGCCCAGCATTTCTCATGATGTACTCTACATATAAGTTAAATAAGCGAGGTGACAATATTCAGCCTTAACAGTTTTCCTTTCCCAATTTTGAACCAGTTTGTCATTCCTTGTATGGTCTAACTCTTGCTTCTTGACCTGTATACAGATTTTTCAGGAAGCAGAATGATGATCTGATATTCCCATCTCTCTAAGAATTTTCCATAGTTTTTTGTGATCCACACAGTCAAAGACTTTAGTGTAGTCAGTGAAGCAGAAATAGATATTTCTCTGGAATTCCCTTGCTTTTCTTTGATTCAGCGGATGTTGGCAATTTGATCTCTGATTCCTCTGCCTTTTCTAAATCCAACTTGTGCATCTGGAAGCTTTCAGTTCACATACTGTTGAAGTCTAGCTTTAAGGATTTTGAACATTACCTTGTTACCATGTGAAATGAGTGGAGTTGTATGATAGCTTGAACATCCTTTGGCATTGCCCTTCTTTGGGATTGGAATGAAAACTGACCTTTTCCAGTCCTGTAGCCACTGTTGAGTTTTCCAAATTTGTTGGCATATTGAGTGCAGCACTTTAACAGCATCATCTTTTAGCCTTTGAAATAGCTCAGCTGGAATCCCATCACCTCCAGTAACTTTGTTCATAATAATGCTTCCTCAGGCCCACTTGAATAAACACTCAGGTTGTCTGGTTCTAGGTGAGTGACCACACCAGCTCATTAAGACCCTTTTTGTAAGAGTTTCTCTGTGTATTCTTGCCACCTCTTCTTTTTTAAAATTTATTTTAATTGGAGGCTAATTACTTTACAATATTGTAGTGGTTTTTGCCATATATTGACATGAATCTGCCATGGGTGAACATGTGTCCCCCATCCTGAACCCCCCTCACACCTCCCTCCCCATCCCAGCCCTCAGGGTCATCCCAGTGCACCGGCCCTGAGAGCCGTGTCTCATGCATCGAACCTGGACTGGCTGGCGATCTGTTTCACATATGGTAATATACCTGTTTCAATGTTATTCTCTCAAATCATCCCACCCTCGCCTTCTCCCACAGAGTCCAAAAGTTTATTCTTTACATCTGTGTCTTTTTTGCTGCCTCGCATATAGGGTCATCATTACCATCTTTCTAAATTCCATATATATGCGTTAATATACCGTAAACACTGTAATACATGATACCAATACATAAAACACCGTATTGGTGTTTTTCTTTCTGACTTACTTCACTGTGTATAATAGGCTCCAGTTTCATCCACCTCATTAGAATGCATTCAAATGCATTCTTTGATTCAATGATTCAAATGCATTCTTTTTAATAGCTGAGTAATATTCCATTGTGTATATGTACCACAGCTTTCTTATCCATTTGTCTGCCAATGGACATCTAGGTTGCTTCCATACCCTAGCTATTGTAAACAGTGCTGCGATGAACATTGGGGTACATGTGTCTCTTTCAATTCTGATTTCCTCAGTGTGTATGCCCAATAGTGGGATTGCTGGGTCATAAGGCAGTTCTATGTCCAGTTTTTTAAGGAATCTCCACACTGTTCTTCATAGTGGCTGTACTAGTTTGTATTCCCACCAACAGTGTAAGAGGGTTCCCTTTACTCCGCACCCTCTCTAGCATTTATTGTTTGTAGACTTTTTGATAGCAGCCATTCTGACCAGCATGAGATGGTAGTTCATTGTGGTTTTGATTTGCGTTTCTCTGATAATGAGTGATGTTGAGCATCTTTTCATATGTTTGTTAGCCATCTGTATGTCTTCTTTGGAGAAATGTCTGTTTAGTTCCTTGGCCCATTTTTTGATTGCATCATTTATTTTTCTGGATTTGAGCTGCATGAACTGCTTATATATTTTTGAGATTAATTCTTTGTCAGGTGCTTCAGTTGCTATTATTTTCTCCCATTCTGAAGGCTGTCTTTTCACCTTGCTTATAGTTTCCTTCATTGTGCAAAAGCTTTTAAGTTTAATTAGGTACCATTTATTTATTTTTGCTTTTATTTCCATTACTCTGGGAGGTGGGTCATAGAGGATCCTTCTGTGATTTATGTCAGAGAGTGTTCTGCCTATGTTTTCCTCTAGGAGTTTTATAGTTTCTGGTCTTACGTTTAGATCTTTAATCCATTTTGAGTTTATTTTTGTGTATGGTGTTAGAAAATGTTCTAGTTTCATTCTTTTACAAGTGGTTGACCAGTTTTCCCAGCACCACTTGTTAAAAGGATTGTCTTTTCTCCATTGTATATTCTTGCCTCCTTTGTCGAAGTTAAGGTGTCCATAGGTGCATGAATTTATCTCTGGGCTTTCTATTTTGTTCCATTGATCTATATTTCTGTCCTTGTGCCAGTACCATACTGTCTTAATGACTGTAGCTTTTGTAGTACAGTCTGAAGTCAGGTAGGTTGATTTCTCCAGTTCCGTTCTTCTTTCTCAAGATTGCTTTGGCTATTCGAGGTTTTTTGTATTTCCATACAAATTGTGAAATTATTTGTTCTAGTTCTCTGAAAAATACCATTGGTAACTTGATAGGGATTGCATTGAATCTGTAGATTGCTTTGGGTAGTATAATCATTTTCACTATATTGATTCTTCTGATCCATGAACATGGTATATTTCTCTATCTGTGTCATCTTTGATTTCTTTCATCAGTGTTTTATAGTTTTCTATATATAGGTCTTTTCTTTCTTTAGGTAGATTTATTCCTAAGTATTTTATTCTTTTCATTGCAATGATGAATGGAATTGTTTCCTTAATTTCTCTTTCTGTTTTCTCATTGTTAGTGTATAGGAATGCAAGGGATTTCTGTGTGTTAATTTTATATCCTGCAACTTTACTTTATATTCGTTGATTAGCTCTAATAATTTCTGGTGGTTCTTTAGGGTTTTCTATGTAGAGGATCATGTCATCTACAAACAGTGAGAGTTTTACTTCTTTTCCAATCTGGATTCCTTTTATTTCTTTTTCTTCTCTGATTGCTATGGCTAAAACTTTCAAAACTGTGTTGAATAGTAGTGGTTAGAGTGGGCACCCTTGTCTTGTTCCTGACTTTAGGGGAAATGCTTTCAATTTTTCACCATAGAGGATAATGTTTGCTGTGGGTTTATCATACATGGCTTTTATTATGTTGTAGTATGTTCCTTCTATGCCTGCTTTCTGGAGGGTTTTTAATAATAAATGGATGTTGAATTTTGTCAAAGGCTTTCTCTGCATCTATTGAGATAATCATATGGTTTTTATCTTTCAATTTGTTGATGTGGTATATCACATTGATTGATTTGTGAATATTGAAGAATCCTTGCATCCCTGGGATAAAGCCCACTGGGTCATGATGTATGATCTTTTTTTATGTTGTTGGATTCTGTTTGCTAGAATTTTGTTAAGGATTTTTGCATCCATGTTCATCAGTGATATTGGCCTGTAGTTTTCTTTTTTTTGTTGCCAACTCTTCTTAATCTCTTCTGCTTCATTAGGTCCTTGCATTTCTGTCCTTTATTGTGCCCATTTTTGCATGGAGTGTTCCCTTGGTATCTCTAATTTTCTTGAAGAGATCTTTAGTCTTTCTCATTCTATTGTCTTCCTCCATTTCTTTGCATTTTTCTTTAAGAAGACTTTCTTATCTCTCCTTGCTATTCTTTGAAACTCTGTATTCAGTTGGATATATCTTTCCCTTATCCTTTGCCTTTTGCTTCTTTTCTTTTCTGAGCTATTTGTTTTAAGAGTACATGGGTTTTACCCAGGAGAGGTCATATCCTGGATCATAAAACAAACTTTTAACACCTTTAAAATAATTAAAATCATATAAAATATTCTCTCTGATCGTAATGTATTACACTAGAAACCAGTAAGAGAAAGATGACAAAAAAACTCCAAATAGTTATAAATTAAGCAACATACTTCGAACCGATCCATGAGTCAAAGGGGAAATATTAAGGGAAACTGAGAAATATTTTGAACTTAAAAAATAAAATCCTATGTAAATAGAATTTGAGGGTTGCAGTTAAAGTAGTACTGACCTGAAAATTTATAACATTAAATGCTTATGCTAAAAAGAAGAAAGACCTCAAATAATTTAAGTTTCTGCCTTAAGAAACTAGAAAAACAGGAGTAAAAATAACCAGAAAGAACCAGGAAGAAGGAAGTAATAAAGATAGGAGAAGCTTAGTGAACTTTAAAATAAAAATCATAAAGAAATTCAAGAAAAATTGGTTCTTGAAAATAGCAGTATAATTGACAGTCCTTTTAATAAAACTGACAAAGAAAAAAGACAAAATTCTTACTATCAGGAATATGAGAATATCACTACAGACATTAAAAGGAAAATAAGGGAATACTACAAATAGTTGCAATACCACAACATTTAATACCCAGCCATTTTAGTTGCTCAATCGTGTCCAACTCTTTGCGACCCCATGGACACCAGGCTCCTCCGTCCATGGGATTTTCTAGGCAAGAGTACTGGAGTGGGTTGCCATTTCCTTCTCCAGGGAACTTCCCAACCCAGGGATCAAACGCAGATCTCCCACATTGTAGACAGACTCTTTACTGTCTGAGCCACCAGGGAAGTCAATAAAACTCTACAGACTATTAATATTACCAATAAGAGATAGGTAACCTTGATAGAATTATTTAAGGAAATACATAGTTTAAAATCTTCTGAAAAAGAAATCTTTAAGTTCAAGTGATTTCACTGGCTAATTCTACCAAACATTTAAAGAAGAAATAATGTCAGTTATATCCAGTCTCTTCAAGAAAAGAGAAGAGCAGGAAACACTGCCAAATACATTTTGTAACACCAGAGTTACCCCAATATTAAAAGTCAAAGGTAGAACCAAAACTACAGACAAATGTCTTTCATGAACATAAATACAAAAATCCTCAGAAAACATTAGCTAATCAAATCCAACAATACATAAAAATTAATATGCTGTGCCCAAGGAGAGTTTATTCTGGGACTGCAAGGCTGAGTCAATATTTAAAAATTAATCATTGCAGTCTACCATGTTAATACTTTAAATAGGAAAAACTGTATGAATATATCAGTTGATACAGAAAAGGGACTTAACAATTCATACTGAAAATCTATCAGCAAACTAGTAATGGAAAGGAATTTTCTCAATCTGATGAAGAGAATCTACAAAAAACCTACACGTAACATCCACAACACTTTATTTTAAAAAGGAGTGACTTCCCTTTAAGACAGAAAACAAAACAGGAATGTCTGCTTCCCTCACCCTCACGCTGGAAATTCACATATGATATGATCATCTATGTAGAAAATTCTGACGAATATCTTCATATTCCCAGAAATAATAAGTGAGTTTATCAGAGACATAGGGTACCAGGCCAACATAATAACCAGTGGTGTTTCTAGATGCTATTGATAAAATGTAGGAAATAAAAACTTAAAAATTACCACCTATAATCCTGCCACAAAATGAAATAGTTGGGTATGAATTTTACAAAACACCTGTAATATCTGTATGCTGAAAATTACAAAACACTGATGAAATAAATAAATGAATTAAATAAGTGGAAATACATACCTTCTTCAGGGATTGAAAGACAGCATATCAAAATAGTTTTCCACTCCATAGTAAAATGTTAGTTCATTTCCAAGTAAACTATAGGTTTAGTACAATTTCACTTGAAATTCT
Source organism: Bubalus kerabau (assembly GCF_029407905.1). NCBI lineage: Eukaryota > Metazoa > Chordata > Mammalia > Artiodactyla > Bovidae > Bubalus > Bubalus kerabau. Next base: position 33,132,449 of record NC_073643.1, on the reverse strand, counting down.
GTCATGATTTATTTGTAAATATAAAAAGCTGTTCTATAATTTTTATGAAAAAGTAAAGGATCTAGAATAGACAGAAACAGTTTTGAAAAAAAGAGTAAGGTTGGAAGAATCACTGTATCCCGTTAGAACTTTTTGGAGAGTTGGAATAATCAAGATGGTGTGTTATTGGCCCATGGATCACACATAGATAAATAAAATAGAGTCCAGAAGGAAATCAATACAAGTATGCCAGCTGATTTTTTTAAAGGTGTAAAAGCAATTCTTTAGAGAAAGGACAATCTTTTAAACGAAAGGTATTGGAAAACTAAAACATCTGTATGCAAAAATGTAAACCTTGACCTTAACTTCACATCTTATACAAATATTAACTCAAAATGGATCATAGATTTAAGTGTAGAATTATAAAACTTTCAGCAGAAAATTTTCTAAACTGGGGTTAGTCAAGGAGTTCTTAGACATTACAGCAAAAAAGAATCCATAAAATGGAAGAAGGCTTATACAAAAAACTATACATGGGCTTTTATGACAGATCTATGCATGATCATCCAAAATTGGAAGAATCCAGATGTTCAGTAGGTGAATGGATAAATGAACTGTGGTAAAACCATACACTGGAATACTCCTCAGTCATAGAGTGTACAGACTATTGACAGCGTGTAACCATTTGTATGAATCTCAATAGCATTATCCCAAGGGAAAGAAGTCTGTCTTAAAAGGTCATTTACTCCATGATTTTGTTTATAATATTCTTTACCAGACAAAGCTGTAGTGATGGAGAAGAGATTAGAAGTTAAGGGTGAGGAAGGGGTGTGATTACAAGCACAGGGAAGTTCTTGTGGCTTTGGCTCTGTTCTGTATCTTGATTGTGGTTGTGGTTACATAAGTCTCTACTTGTGTTAAAATTCATACTAGTGTACACTGAAAATGTTAGTTTTACGGCAGATTAATTAAGCAAATTAGCATGGAGACGGGGACAACATCCAAGACATGTACAAAGGTGCATGCGTGTGTGCTCAGTTGCTGCCATTGTGTCTGACTCTTTGAGACCCCATTGACTATAGCCTGCCAGGTTCCTTTGTCCATGATATTCTCCAGGCAAGAATATTGAAGTGTGTTGCCATGCCCTCCTCCAGGGAATCTTCCCAACCCAGGGATCAAATCCAAATCTCCTGCATCTCCTGCTTTGCAGACAGATTCTTCACCCACTGGGCCCACTGAGCCACCTGGGAAGCCCCTATACAAAAGTAGTGGATATTAAAGCAGTTAAACCAACAAAAGGACCTGGAGGCCCACTTGATGCAAGGAATGAGAAAGAGGCCCTTGTTGAGAGTAAAAATTACATGTTCCTATTGAGGCAGGAGTCTGTTATTAGGTCTCCACCGTGTTCTTTCACCCTGAAAAGGAAAAGGTGTTTTGCTGTGAATAGTAGTTGGTTTCCTGTACTTGAAGACATCCAAGTAAAGGATGAAAACTCTTGCCCAGAGGTTATTGTAGTGGTTATTGCAGAAAGTAAGATGTTCCATTAGATTTCTGTGGTCAATTCATTTGCAATTCTGTGACATAAGCAGGAGCCAGAGGATGACAAATCATCTATTGTTGCAAGGTGAGGAATAATGCAGATTGGCTAAACTATGCATCAGTTTGTCTCTCACAAAGAACAGATACGATCACAATAATTTCAGAGATGAATCAGTCTGATAGTTCTGATGCTGATCTGTCAGACTAATCTGAATGTCTGAAAAATTTGCCTCCAATAGAAGGTCAAGTGGGATGGAAAGAATTACTCTGTTTATTTTAGACATCTTTTTTATAGGTGTGCACATCTCATTTGAAAACATTTATGATGATCTTGTTTTAAAATGGTTGATCTGTTTATATTCCAGCAAATTCCTTAAGCAGCTCTGGATTTTTAGGGGAAAAGTAGAGGGAGAGGCTTGAAGCACTTTTCTAGGATGGTAATGGAAAGCCTCATATAAAGCACTAGTGTGCTTGCTTCCACAGTTAGTAGGGGCTTAGAGCAGTCCTGAGCCATCATGGATGCTTTGGAGGCTTTCTGAGAATGGCCCAGTCCAGCAGAATCAGCTTCTCACCTGGGAGTCTGTTAAAAATGCAGATTGTAGGTCTCCACCCAGACTTCCTCAATTATAAACTCTTAGGTAGGGTCCAGTATGCCTTCTAGATGATTCTGATGCAAACTAAAGTTTGTCTGATACATATTGAAGTTTGGCATCTATGATATCATTAGTTTTGCTTCTGACTAATTTCACACGGGGCCCTGAACAACCCCAGGGGTTATTTTTAATCCATTGGAAATTCATATTATGTGGTTACAAGCTGACCAGTGGGTCAGAGAAAGTCCACTTAGCCAACTGCTAGCTTAATTCCAGCATTAGGCATCAGAGAAATTAAAATTCCATTACACTTCTGTCCATTTCCAACTTACAAGCCATTTTGATTTGCAGCTTCAACTTACAATCAAAAACAGAAAAGAGCAACCTCGACACATACCACTCTAGTTTCTTATATGATTAGCTCATTATTCGCCCATTTAAGAAGGCATATTCCTTCTAAATTCTGTGTTTGGCTCCAACTTCCTTTCAAAACTTCGTTATTACACTCCTGACACTCTTTTTTTTTTTTTTTTTTTAATGTTCCAATTGGTAGTTATTTTCTCATGGTGCTTGCCAAACTGAGTTTAAAACTTCACTGTCTGTTTTAATATCTCAATTGGTTGCCATAACATGACGGCAGAGGTTTCTTGAACCAGAAGCATGACTGCCAAGTAAAGCTTTAAGTCTGAAATGTGAATGTGACATGCTTCTTCATCATTTAAAGCACTGTTTAATTAAGGATTGGTGAACCCCATTTCAGTTTGAGTTATTTGAATGTCTAATGTTTATTCAAACATCCTGATTTCAATAAAAACTCTAAATGTGGGTTGCCAGCACTTTTCCATTAACTTTTAAATCCCTGTGTGTTTCAAGGGAAATATAGTTTGCGTGTTTCTGATTCATTTACACTTAACTCATCAGAATATTATTTTGCTGGAACTACTTCTTGTCCAAGTGTCACGTACCTCTTAAAATCCTTAGAAATAGGATGTTAGTTAAAACACAACAAAATATAAACGAAGCTGAGGCTTAGAAGAGTTGAACCATATTTGGCTTTGTTTCTGAACTTGGCCCCAAATGCCTGTGGTTTAAAGGTGTAATGGATTACAAGATTCCTTTTACTGTCCCGGCAAAATAGGACTGCCTGCCTTGTGGCCCTGGGTGCAATACACACATTTGGAAGTAATTATAAAGGACATGGGTGAAAGTAAACTACGTGCAGTATTGGTGTTTTCATGTCAGTGGTGGGGAGGCTTCCTCTAAAATGTCCATGAGAAAAGCCTTCTGCCCATTTAGCACTGGAACTTGAATCACAAGAAACCAGGTGCTGTCCCACTGAGGCCCGCACGTAGCAAATCTCCAAGCACTCAAAATAATAAAATGATGTGAATGAAATGTTAACTTTCCTGAGTCAGGCTAGACTTGAAAATAAGACTTTCTGTGTTATTAGATGGAGAGAGAAATGTATAAATCAGTACTTCTTATTTTGTGGTTAACCTGTCTGTATTACTCAGGGTCCAGTCAGGAAAGCAGAACCACTTTCTATATTGCAACAGAGAATTTCAGAAAGGAAATTGGTTGAGGAGGTATGGAAGGACTCCTAGAGCAGCATGGGAAGGCTGGTGGTTCAGAAGGAAGTACAGCAAGCAGCTGTTACCCCTCAGACTGGAGGAACAAAGGGAAGTTGAGATTTTCAAATCCAGAAGCTTGGATGAGGGATTTTGGAACTGAAGAGGGCTGAAAGGGATGGGATTCTTTGGGGTGTTGATACCTCTGAGTGCTGTCCCATAAGGCTAGTTCTAGGAGTGCAGAAAGCAACTGGGTACTGGAGATGATTGCCGCTATCAGGGTGAAGAACCCTGTTCATCTGAGTTATAGGAATTCCCATTGAAACCACTTATGGGTATTTGTCCTGTGAATTGACATGTTAAAGGAATGTGTTAACTCCTTCCTGAACTTCATTGTTCAGTTTCTAAGAGCTTCATTGTCCTCATCCATAAAATGGGGCCAACAATCTTTACTCTTCTCATCTTGATGGTGTCTTTGGAACGTAAAAAGATATTAAAACACTTGGTCTGTGATCAGCGTGTGTGTGTGCTAAGTCGCTTCAGTGGTGTCTGACTCTTTGTGACCCAATGTACAATGGCCTGCCAGGCTCCTTTGTCCATGGGGATTCTCCAGACAAGAGTACTAGAATGGGATGCTATGCCCTTCTCCAGGTGGTCTTCCCAAACCAAGGGTCGTACTCGCATCTCTTATGTCTCCTGTATTGTCTGGCAGATTATTTACCAGTAACACCACCTGGGAAGCCCAGTCAGTGAACAGATACCACGTAAATTCGTGGTATTGTGATTGTTCTTTAAAAGTCTTACTTTACTTTAAATATGATATTGAAATAAAAGAAATCTAAGACAAAATTGAGTGCAGCACTTTCACAGCATCATCTTTCAGGATTTGAAAGAGCTCAACTGGAATTCCATCACCTCCACTAGCTTTGTTCGTAGTGATGCTTTCTAAGGCCCACTTGACTTCACATTCCAGGATGTCTGGCTCTAGGTCAGTGATCACCACCGTGATTATCTGGTTCGTGAAGATCTTTTTTGTACAGTTCTTCTGTGTATTCTTGCCACCTCTTCTTAATATCTTCTGCTTCTGTTAGGTCCATACCATTTTTGTCCTTTATCGAGCACATCTTTGCATGAAATGTTCCCTTGGTATCTCTAATTTTCTTGAAGAGATCTCTAGTCTTTCCCATTCTGTCGTTTTCCTCTATTTCTTTGCACTGACCACTGAGGAAGGCTTTCTTATCTCTTCTTGCTATTCTTTGGAACTCTTTATTCAGATGCTTATATCTTTCCTTTTCTACTTTGCTTTTCACTTCTCTTCTTTTCACAGCTATTTGTAAGGCCTCCCCAGACAGCCATTTTGCTTTTTTGCATTTCTTTTCCATGGGGATGATCTTGATCCCTGTCTCCTGTACAATGTCACGAATCTCAGTCCATAGTTCATCAGGCACTCTATCTATCAGCTCTAGGCCCTTAAATCTATTTCTCACTTCCACTGCATAATCATAAGGGATTTGATTTAGGTCATACCTGAATGGTCTAGTGGTTTTCCCTACTTTCTTCAATTTAAGTCTGAATTTGGTAATAAGGAGCTCATGATCTGAGCCACAGTCAGCTCCTGGTCTTGTTTTTGCTGACTGTATAGAGCTTCTCCATCTTTGCTGCAAAGAATATAATCAATCTGATTTCAGTGTTGACCATCTGGTGATGTCCATGTATAGAGTCTTCTCTTGTGTTGTTGGAAGAGGGTGTTTGCTATGACCACTGCATTTTCTTGGCAAAACTCTATTAGTCTTTTCCCTGCTTCATTCCGTATTCCAAGGCCAAATTTGCCTGTTACTCCAGGTGTTTCTTGACTTCCTACTTTTGCATTCCAGTCCCCTGTAATGAAAAGGACATCTTTTTTGGGTGTCAATTCTAAAAGGTCTTGTAGGTCTTCATAGAACCATTCAACTTCAGCTTCTTCAGCATTACTGGTTGGGGCATAGACTTGGATTACTGTGATATTGAATGGTTTGCCTTGGAAATGAACAGAGATCATTCTGTCATTTTTGAGACTGCATCCAATCAGCAGTGGCCACAGGACTGGAAAAGTTTTCATTCCAATCCCAAAGAAAGGCAATGCCAAAGAATGCTCAAACTACCACACAATTGCACTCATCTCACATGCTAGTAAAGTAATGCTCAAAATTCTCCAAGCCAGGCTTCAGCAATATGTGAACTGTGAACTTCCTGATGTTCAAGCTGGTTTTAGAAAAGGCAGAGGAACCAGAGATCAAATTGCCAACATCTGCTGGATCATGGAAAAAGCAAGTGAGTTCCAGAAAAACATCTATTTCTGCTTTATTGACTATGCCAAAGCCTTTGACTGTGTGGATCACAATAAACTGTGGAAAATTCTGAAAGAGATGGGAATACCAGACCACCTGACCTGCTTCTTGAGAAATCTGTATACAGGTCAGGAAACAACAGTTAGAACTGGACATGGAACAACAGACTGGTTCCAAATAGGAAAAGGAGTACGTCAAGGCTGTATACTGTCACCCTGCTTATTTAACTTCTATGCAGAGCACATCATGAGAAACGCTGGTCTGGAAGAAGCACGAGCTGGAACCAAGATTGCCAGGAGAAATATCAATAACCTCAGATATGCAGATGACACCACCCTTATGGCAGAAAGTGAAGAGGAACTAAAAAGCTTCCTGATGAAAGTGAAAGTGGAGAGTGAAAAAGTTGGCTTAAAGCTCAACATTCAGAAAACGAAGATCATGGCATCTGGTCCCATCACTTCATGGCAAATAGATGGGGAAACAGTGGAAACAGTGTCAGATTTTATTTTTGGGGGCTCCAAAATCACTGCAGATGGTGCTTGCATCCATGAAATTAAAAGGCGCTTACTCCTTGGAAGGAAAGTTATGACCAACCTAGATAGCATATTCAAAAGCAGAGACATTACTTTGCCAACAAAGGTCTGTCTAGTCAAGGCTATGGTTTTTCCTGTGGTCACGTATGGATGTGAGAGTTGGATTGTGAAGAAGGCTGAGCGCCGAAGAATTGATGCTTTTGAACTGTGGTGTTGGAGAAGACTCTTGAGAGTCCCTTGGACGGCAAGGAGATCCAACCAGTCCATTCTGAAGGAGATCAGCCCTGGGATTTCTTTGGAGGGAATGATGCTGAGGCTGAAACTCCAGTACTTTGGCCACCTCATGCGAAGAGTTGACTCATTGGAAAAGACTCCGATGCTGGGAGGGATTGGGGGCAGGAAGAGAAGGGGACGACAAAGGATGAGATGGCTGGATGGCATCACTGACTCAATGGACTTGAGTCTGAGTGAACTCTGGGAGTTGGTGATGGACAGGGAGGCCTGGCGTGCTGCGATTCATGGGGTCGCGAAGAGTCGGACACGACTGAGCGACTGAACTGAACTGAAGACAAAATTGCTTATACCCCCATCATATAATCAATTAAATAGTTTATTTTTCCTCATATACTCATTGTTTTATATATTTCCTAGTATTATCATCATTTTAAACTCAAAGCCTGGAAACTTTGTCTTTCAGGACACAAGTGAACTGTTTTTCTGTTTCTTTGAAACAGGTACAAATACATTTTTAAAGAACTAGATGTGGAGGAAGAAGGAAGCATTTGTAAGTAAAATCAGATTATTAACTAATAGTGTTAAGGATGTTTTACAGCTGCAGATCATAGCACTGAAAGGAAATATAGCTGTGTTTATAAAATTGTAAACAGAAATATAATTCCAGGCTGCCTGAGCCTTTTTCCTAATTATACTGCTTTTAAGCAGGTGAAAGTGAAAATATTTATAAAATAAGATACGGTTATGGCACCTGATGCAGAAATATGTTTATCCTTCATATTTTATATTTCTGCATTGAAATTGAGCACTTGGTTGGCAATAACATTAAGAAACAAATGTCATCAAACAATTCGAGGGAGGATTTTAAAGTTACCATTTCAAGTGTGTGGTTTTGAGAACTGACAATCCCTGCAAGTGTGGATGGGTTGTGTTCTTTGAATACCTAAGTGTTATTTGATGCCCCTTTGGTTTTTGGAGTTTCATTTAGTAAAGCACTTGTACACATTCAGTGAAATATCTGTTACCAAGGAATCTTTTTTCCCCAACTCTCTTCTGATCAGAAGTGACAATGAATATCTTCTACATTTCCTAAAGAGGCACTGTGTTTTTTTTTTTTTTTTCTTTCTTTTTTTATTCTTCTTTTTTTTCCCTCAAAACATAGAGTACTGGCATGTTATCTTCTGTAGACCCCCAAGGTAAAAGTCTCTAACCCTTTCTAAACCATCACTAAAAGTGGGTGGCAATGGACTATTTTCCCCTTGGGATATTGTTGGAATAGGCTGTCTTTATGTGTATTATTTTCTTAGTCAATGAGCTTCGGAAGACAAAAAGCTATCAGTCTGATACTCAGTGACTTCCTTCAACACAAAAATACCCTGAGGGGATCCTCGGTGACTGGTAGAGTAGAAGGTATTGCTTCATGTTTAGATTTTTCCAATGAAAATGAATTGGAAAGCTAGAGGTATTGTGGCATACGGGCGTTCCAGGGGGAGTGACACGTTCAATTGGAAAAGGGAAATGTGAATTTGAAATAGCTATTTGGTCTTCCCACTCCAGTAGCAGAAAATGTTAAAATTGTATCTGGTCTGAAGCATTCACAGTTGCAATTGAATTTCAATAAAAGTGACTCTTACAGACCATGAAAGTGAAAGTGAAGTTGCTCAGTTGTGTCCAACTCTTTGCCACCCCTTGGACTGTAGCCTACCAGGCTCCTCCTCCATGGGATTCTCCAGGCAAGAGTACTGGAGTGGGTTGCCATTTCCTTCTCCAGGGGATCTTCCCGACCCAGGGATCGAACCCAGGTCTCCCGCATTGCAGGCAGACGCTTTAACCTCTGAGCCACCAGGGAAGCCCATAAATGTATGCAAAGTCGCCATTCCATTGGCCTTTTAATGAATCTGAAGGAATTGTAGATCCCTAGAAGGTGTGTGTGTGTGTGTGTGCATGTGTGTACATATATATGTGTACATGTACACTCACGTTTTTTTTTCCCCTCCCAAGGGAATGATCCTGAAAAAGGGGGGGTCATTATTCTGTTTGTATATATGCCCTTGGGATGTCAGTGAAGTATGTTTTTTTAATCCTCACCCCCCCAACTTTTTAAAAATGGCTTTACAAAGTCAAAAGTGGTCCCTAATACGGTTTCACTGACAGTATGTAAGGTACAAAAAGCTGTCACAGCATCAATCAAATGTCAACTCTATAGAAACTTTAACCATGATACTGAAAATTTACCCATTAATGCTCAGGAGTTTCTGTTTGGGGAAGCACTTCAGGTCTTAGGGCATTTCCTATGGCTCCAATTCACTGCAACAGAGATTACGGAGGAAGACTTGTGTTTGGGTCAATTTCCCATTGTACTATAGCCTACATCTGGGGAACATGTAAGAGAAGAAAGAACATAAAAAGGCTTTTAATAGCCTGAAGGTAATCTTATCAGGGAAAACAATGTATATTTATATGCTTGTGATTTTTTAAAAAAAATCTTGTGACATTTTTTATTGTGGTAAAATGTCAGTTTTAGCCTCTGATTGTAAGTCGTGCTGCTATTATTAACTTTGGCTTCAGTTTTGGTTCTTGGAGAGGGAGCACCCCAAAATGGGGGTATTCACACCAAAGAAAAAAAGGGTGTTCAAATATAGGCTGGAGGAAGCAATGTGTTGGAGAGACTATATCCAAATGTTAGGGCTCACACATGAGCCAGGATGGTGCCTTAGGACAGGCATGAGATAATAGAAAGTAAGAGCCATGGACTCATCAGATCAATTGATGAAATCCATTGATTAATATTTTTGTTGAAGTATAGTTGATTTACAGTGTTGTGCCTATCTCTGCTGTATATCAAAGTGACTCATTTATACACATACTGTATATATTCTTTTTTGATAGTCTTTTCCATTATGGTTTATCACAGGATATTGAGTGTGGTTCCTATGCTGTACAGTGAGACCTTGTTATTTATCCATTCTAAATGTAATTGCATGTAATCACCCCAAACTCTCAGTCTATCATTCTCCCTTCCCCCTGCCCCCTTGGCAACCACAAGTCTGAAAAATGAACCTATCTATAAAGCAGAAACAGACTCATAGTCATTGGTTAATCTTTAAAGCTTTATTTTTAGTACTCAGATACATTCTATTTTACATTAACTTTCTTTTCTCTCAGAAAGATGCTGTGCTACATATCAGAATCTATAACTTCCGACATGTCACCTCTTTGGGTCTCTTTTTCCTTATTTATAAAGGATAAAGTTTCAAGGACCTCTAAGGGTCTTTCAGCATTGACTTTATGACTCTGAGGTATGGGGTTTAGTCCTCTGGGTTGTGAAATTCCTTACCTTGATGCTGAGCCCCAGAGGGGTTGATGGCTTGAGGAAGGAAGCTTTTTTCAGAAGATAATGTTAGCACATTAGAATTGGACAATAATGTAAGATCGAATCCCCATTCCTCTTCTTGTTGAGACAGGCCCTGGTGATCCATCTTTTGCCTCTGTCACCCTAATTTAGGTCATTCCTATTGTGAGGTTTCTCAAATAGTACCTGTCTGGGTATAAAATTTATGTTGAAGGAACATTAATGCAAGCTCTTAATAAGATGAAAAACTTAACAGTATGCTGTTATCTGAGGATGATATATTTTATATACTCAAGACATGTTTAATTAGCTTTGTAAGAGTCAAATTGGTCTGGACAGTAATGAAGCTTTCTTTTTATTCCTTTATCCCATATTCTGTTATAGTGACAGGCAAGTTATTCAAGAAATCACATTTCAAATTTGGTGTATTTGTAAATCTCTCTCTATGTTCCTGCAAAACTAATCAGTTTTGAAAATTCATTTCTTGCTCAGGATAGAATGCAGGAGAGTACTTATTTAGAGTGACACAGTGGAATAAAGAACAGAGCTAATAGGCGTTAGAGCTCTTCAAATATTGAACATGTAATTTTTTTGAAACATAGTTACTAAATATTTGATAAGCATTTACATCTGAGTAGCACTCAAGGGTTTTATAACCTTTGATATGCACTCCCATTTTGCAGATGAGGACACTGGCCAGACTGCCAAAGCTTCAAGTACTGGAGCCAAGATTCAAAATAAATCTTTTGCCCCAAATCTCTGCCTCCTTCCAAACAGAAAGATCCAAGTTTAATGTGTGATGGCTGTTCCTCTATTTAATGAATAAAAGAAAAGATTGAATCTACTAATCCAGTGGTTCCTTTGAATTTCAGGGGTCAGGTGGGGATTTGTCTCTGGTGGGTTCCACCCCTTCAGAGCCCAGGAAGAAATTTAATGATCCTCATGATGATGTTGAATTTTATCCACAATCACTGAAGGGTTTTCATGCTTGCGATCTCATTCATCTTTCAGCACGCCTTTGAGTAGGTGGGTTGGACATTTTGACCCATGTGTGTCATGCATTTATCTATGGCTGCACTGGCTCTTAGTTGCAGCACCCTGGGTTTTCACTGTGGTGCATAGGCTTAGTGGCCACGTGGTTTGCGGGATCTTAGTTTCCCAACCAGGGATCAAACCTGAATCCCCTGCCTTGGAAGGCAGATTCCCAACCACTGGACCACCTCCCTGTATTTTTGAGAGATTTTTACCGCAGGTTGCACACAGGGTCAGTACTGATGCAAGGCCAGGAAAATGCTGCTCCCAGCCTCCAACTAGTGCCACCAGAAATTTTGTCAGAAATTTCAAGAAGTGGTATTTTGATAGAGACACGAGTAACGAATGAAGCCCAAAAGAGAAGATCCCATCAAAAGTGACAAAAGTGGAAGGATGTAGGTCATTATCTATTCTAATGTATTTTTTAAAAAGGAAGGGGGCAATTTAGAAATCTTCTGAAGAATGAAGATCTTAGCAAGAGCAGTTATTTCTTTTGATAAAGACAGGTCTTTTGGTTGAGATTTTGATGTCTAAATTCTTGGAAAATGTCTGATTTTTTTTTTTGTTTGAAAGAACGATAGGAGGTAAAATAAGGGGAAATTTTTCTACAATGTCTGATTCTGTTTTTCAAACATTGAAACTTGCTAAGTTGTTAACAAGGAAGACTAATTGTGATGTCATGCATTGCTTTATTCAGAAAAACACTACTGAGTGTTTGCAGTATATATAGAGAATTGGCATTTCTTTATAATTTAGGTAAATGATACACCTAAACTCCTGTGCTTATCTGTTTTTACTGAGTCCATTTCGTGGGTGTGAACATTTTGAAAACAGAGTAATAAGCAGTAGATTTGGGTCTTTGTCTAGCAGCCAAGGAAGATAGAACAACAATCTAGTTAATTTTTTTTGAATCTGTTTTATGGAACTTTTACTTTTGTTAAGCTTATTTTTTTATTCTACAGTCATTGAGCACTTCTTCATGTAAATGTATTCTCATAAAAACTGAATTACAATGCAGGAGAATAATGGTATCAAACCACATATCACTGTGGCTATCTGGAAGTGTGGTACAGAAAGATTGAAGTTTCATCTCAACTTGCCAGACAAAAATCCCATGATATCGTCCACGGCTTCAGGCAGCAGGGGAGTGTGGTAGCACAGGAGTCAGATTATACACTCAAGAAAATACAGGCGGCAATCGTGTGATTGTATGCTTCTGAATCACAGGAGTTGTACATAGACAAAGGAGTTGTATATACAAAGAGAGGAGTTTAGGAGAACAGTATCCCTAGTGGGACGGAATGCTCTATAGGAATTAGTGGAGCTGGAAGAATAAGTACTTTTGAGGGGGCAGGAGGGGTAGCAATCTTTAGTGAAGAAAATTATAATAATACAATATGACAATTAGGAATGCCTAAGGGAAGTTCCTTAACCAAAGGAGCTAAAGCTGAGCTTATTTTGGAAGAGCATGGAAATAATTTGGAGATGTAGCTAATAATTCTAGCTACCAATCAGTGAGCACTTTGTGCCTAATTTTGCTCAGCGCTTTGCATGCCTTGCCTCTAATTATCACCATGATCTGGCAAGGAGACACCGTTAACTCTATTTTGTAGATGAAAAGTGTAAGTCTCAGAGAGGTGAAATCACTCAAGTCGCACAGCTAGTAAGTAGTAGAGTGAGATTTGAAGCCAAATCTCTTTGATTCTAGAGTCCACACTCATACCCAACAAAGTTTGTTTTTTTTTCAATTGTCCTGGGTAGGATGAAGCCAGACTTTGTAGTGTTTTAAGTGACAGATGTTCAAGCTGGCTTTAGAAAAGGCAGAGGAACCAGAGATCAAATTGCCAACATCCACTGGATCATTGAAAAAGCAAGAGAGTTCCAGAAAAATATCTATTTCTGCTTTATTGACTATGCCAAAGCCTTTGACTGTGTGGATCACAATAAACTGGAAAATTCTGAAGGAGATGGGAATACCAGACCACCTGACCTGCCTCTTGAGAAACCTATATGCAGGTCAGGAAGCAACAGTTAGAACTAGACATGGAACAACAGACTGGTTCCAAATAGGAAAAGGAGTACGTCAAGGCTGTATACTGTCACCCTGCTTATTTAACTTCTATGCAGAGCACATCATGAGAAACGCGGGACTGGAAGAAACACGAGCTGGAATCAAGATTGCCAGGAGAAATATCAATAACCTCAGATATGCAGATGACAACACCCTTATGGCAGAAAGTGAAGAGGAACTGAAAAGCCTCTTGATGAAAGTGAAAGAGGAGAGTGAAAAAGTTGGCTTAAAGCCCAACATTCAGAAAACGAAGATCATGGCATCTGGTCCCATCACTTCATGGCAAATAGATGGGGAAACAGTGGCTGACTTTATTTTTGGGGGCTCCAAAATCACTGCAGATGATGATTGCAGCCATGAAATTAAAAGACGCTTACGCCTTGGAAGAAAAGTTATGACCAACCTAGATAGCATATTCAAAAGCAGAGACATTACTTTGCCAACAAAAGTCCGTCTAGTCAAGGCTATGGTTTTTCCAGTGGTCATGTATGGATGTGAGAGTTGGACTGTGAAGAAAGCTGAGTGCTGAAGAATTGATGCTTTTGAAGTGTGGTGCTGGAGAAGACTCTTGAGAGTCCCTTGAACTGCAAGGAGATCCAACCAGTCCATTCTAAAGGAGATCAGCCCTGGGTGTTCTTTGGAAGGAATGATGCTAAAGCTGAGACTGCAATACTTTGGCCACCTCATGCGAAGAGTTGACTCATTGGAAAAGACTCTGATGCTGGGAGGGATTGGGGGCAGGAGGAGAAGGGGACAACAGAGGATGAGATGGCTGGATGGCATCACCGACTCGATGGACATGCGTTTGAGTGAAATCCAGGAGTTGGTGATGGACAGGGAGGCCTGGCGTGCTGCAATTCATGGGTTGCAAAGAGTCGGACACGACTAAGCAACTGAACTGAACTGAAGTGACAGATTATAAGATTTAATTTTTCTTAAATTTGACATTTCAGGTATTTCACCGTTTTCCAGGATACTAGTCCAAAGATTTTTAGCAAATTTACCAAGTTGTGCAGCCATCACTGTAAATGAGGTTTAGAAGATTTTTTAGCATCCCTACTGTTAATCCATCTCACACCCTGCTCCTCCTCTCATCCCTATAGACCACTAATCTGCTTTCTGTTTTTATAGTTTTGTCTTTTCTGAGCACTTCATTTAAGTGGAACCATGTAATTTAATCATATAATCACATAATGTGTGGCCTTTTGTAGCAGATTTCTTTTTTTTTTAATTTTTAAATTTTTTAATTGAAATATAGTTTATTTACAATATTTCAGGTATGCAGCAAAATGATTTATGAATACAGATGTACACAGACATATATGCAAATATATTGTTTTTCAGAATATTTTCTCTTATAGGTCATTACAAGACATTGAATAATCTTGTAGTTTCCTGTGCTACACAGCACAGCACAGCATAGTTTCCTGTGCTACACAGTAGATCCTTGTTGGTTATCTATTTTATATAGCAGGGTGTATCTGTTAACCCCAAATTCCATATTTATCCCTCCCCACCCTTTTCCCTTTGGTAATCATACATTTATTTTCTATGTCTGTGAGTCTATTTCTGTTTTGTAAATGAGTTCATTAGTATCATTTTTTTTGAGATTCCACATATAAGTGATACCATATTTATCTTTGTCTGATTTATTTCACTTAATCTCTAGTTCTACCCATGTTGCTACAAATGGCATTATTTCATTCTTTTTTATGGTTGGGTAGTATTCCATTGTGTGTGTGTGTGTGTGTGTGTGTGTGTGTGTATACCACACCCTTTTTATCCATTCATCTGCTGATGGTCATTTAATTTGCTTCCATGTCTTGGCTATTGTAAATAGTGCTTGTGTGAACATTGTGGTGCATGTATCTTTTTTAATTAGAGTTTTCTCTGAATATAGCCTAGGAGTGGGATTGCTGGATCATACAGTAACTCTATTTTCAGTTTTTTAAAGAACCTTCATACTGTTCTCCATAGTGGTTTTACCAATTTACATGTCCACCAATGCATAGGAGAGTTCCTTTTTCTCCTCCCTCTCTCTAGCATTTATTATCTGTAGACTTTTTTTTTGGAAGACCAACAAATCTTTTTTATTTATTTATTTGTTTTTAATTTTATTTTATTTTTAAACTTTACATTATTGTATTAGTTTTGCCAAATATCGAAATGAATCCGCCACAGGTTTACATGCGTTCCCCATCCCGAACCCTCCTCCCTCCTCCCTCCCCATACCATCCCTCTGGGTCGTCCCAGTGCACCAGCCCCAAGCATCCAGTATCGTGCATCGAACCTGGACTGGCGACTCGTTTCATACATGATATTATACATGTTTCAATGCCATTCTCCCAAATCTTCCCACCCTCTCCCTCTCCCACAGAGTCCATAAGACGGTTCTGTACATCAGTGTCTTTTTTGCTGTCTCGTACACAGGGTTGTTGTTACCATCTTTCTAAATTCCATATATATGCGTTAGTATACTGTATTGGTGTTTTTCTTTCTGGCTTACTTCACTCTGTATAATAGGCTCCAGTTTCATCCATCTCATTAGAACTGATTCACATGTATTCTTTTTAATGGCTGAGTAATACTCCATTGTGTATATGTACCACCGCTTTCTTATCCATTCATCTGCTGATGGGCATCTAGGTTGCTTCCATGTCCTGGCTATTAGAAACAGTGCTGCGATGAACATTGGGGTACATGTGTCTCTTTCCCTTCTGGTTTCCTCAGTGTGTATGCCCAGCAGTGGGATTGCTGGATCATAAGGCAGTTCTATTTCCAGTTTTTTAAGGAATCTCCACACTGTTCTCCATAGTGGCTGTACTAGTTTGCATTCCCACCAACAGTGTAAGAGGGTTCCCTTTTCTCCACACCCTCTCCAGCATTTATTGCTTGTAGACTTTTGGATCGCAGCCATTCTGACTGGCGTGAAGTGGTACCTCATAGTGGTTTTGATTTGCATTTCTCTGATAATGAGTGATGTTGAGCATCTTTTCATGTGTTTGTTAGCCTTCTGTATGTCTTCTTTGGAGAAATGTCTATTTAGTTCTTTGGCCCATTTTTTGATTGGGTCATTTATTTTTCTGGAGTTGAGCTGTAGGAGTTGCTTGTATATTTTTGAGATTATTTGTTTGTCAGTTGCTTCATTTGCTATTATTTTCTCCCATTCCGAAGGCTGCCTTTTCACCTTGCTAATAGTTTCCTTTGTTGTGCAGAAGCTTTTAAGTTTAATTAGGTCCCATTTGGGGTTTTTTTTTTGCCTTTATTTCCAATATTCTGGGAGGTGGGTCATAGAGGATCCTGCTGTGATGTATGTCAGAGAGTGTTTTGCCTATGTTCTCCTCTAGGAGTTTTATAGTTTCTAGTCTTACGTTTAGATCTTTAATCCATTTTGAGTTTATTTTTGTGTATGGTGTTAGAAAGTGTTCTAGTTTCATTCTTTTACAAGTGGTTGACCAAATTTCCCAGCACCACTTGTTAAAGAGATTGTCTTTAATCCATTGTATATTCTTGCTTCCTTTGTCAAAGATAAGGTGTCCATATGTGTGTGGATTTATCTCTGGGCTTTCTATTTTGTTCCATTGATCTATATTTCTGTCTTTGTGCCAGTACCATACTGTCTTGATTGAGCATAATTTTTTTGTTGTTTTGTCGATGTTGTGACATGTGTCCATAGCTCATTCCTTTCTATTCCTGATTAATTGTCCATCATAAGGGCAAACCACATTGTACTCATGGAATCAGCCACCAGTTGATGAACACATATATTTACAAATTTTGGTGATTAGGAATAATGCTGCTAAGAACTTTCATGTATAAGCTTTTGTGTGGATATACATTATTTTCATTTCCTTGGATATATACCTAGGAGTGGAATTGCTGGCTTATTTGGTAACTCTGTTTACCATTTTGAGGAACTTCTAAACTGTTTTCCATAGTGACTGTACCATTTTACATTTATGTCAGCAGTGTATGCAGGTTCCAGTTTCTCCACATTTACCCCAGTATTATTGTCTTTTTTTATTATTATGGCCATTCTAGTGTGTAGAAAATTCTAGTGAATACAGTATCACATTATGATTTCTATTTGTGCTTTCCTAATGAATAATAATGCTGAGCATTTTTAATATGCTTATTATCCATCTTCTTTGATAAAATGTCTATTTAAATCTTTTGGCCATTTTTGATAGAGTTGTTTGTCTTATGTTTGAGTGCAAGAGTTCTTTGTATGTTCTCGATATAAGTCCTTGGTCAGATAAATGCTTTGCAAATATTTTATCTCAGTCTGTTGCTTGTCTTTTCATTTTCTTGATGAAATCTCATGAAACACAAATATTTTGAATTTTGGAAGTACAATTTATCATTATTTTTACATGGAACATGTTTCTGATGTCATATCTAAGAATATTTTGCCTAAGTCAAAGTGTTGAAGTTTTTTTCTTTTATATGTTATGAAATAAAGGTCTGCTATGTTTCTGTTTTTTTTTTTTTTTCTTTTTTTTGATAGGTGGGTAGTTTATTGTATTAGCACCATTTGTTAAAAAGGCTATTATTTCTCCAGTGTACTTGCTTGGTAATTTGGTGAATGCTAACTGAAAATATAAGGATTCATTTTTGGATTCAACTCTGTTATTTTGACCCATATGTCCATCCTTATGTCAGTTTCACCCTATCTTGATAGCTGTAGTAATCAAATTAAAGTGAAGTTTCAAACTTATGAAGTGAAAGTCTTCCGACTTTATTATTTTTTTTTTTTTCAAAATTGCTTTGGCTGTTCTAGATTTTTCTCACTTCATTATAGATTTTAGCATCAGCTTGTTGATTCTGGAAATCTGATGAAAATTTGAAAGTGATTGCACTGAATTCACAGATCACTTTGGGAATAATTGCCATCTTAACAGTATTGAGTATCCTAGTCCATGAACATGAAATGTCTTTCCATTTATTTAGGTTTTCTTTTATTTCTCTCACCAATCTTGTGTAATTTTCAGTGTATAGCTGCGGAACATTTTTGTTAAGTTTATTCCTAAGCATGTTATTTTTGATACTATTGTGAAAGTGAAGTGAAGTCGCTCAGTCGTGTCCGACTCTGCGATCCCGTGGACTCTATTATCCCCCAGGCTGCTCCATCCATGGGATTCTCCAAGCAAGAATACTGGACTGGATTGCCATTTCCTTCTCCAGGGAATCTTCCCGACCCAGGGATCAAATCCAGGCCTCCCGCATTGCAGGCAGATGCTTTACCCTCTGAGCCACCAGGGTCTCGTAAAGATATTTGCTAATTTATGTATAGTCCATGAAATTCTCCAGGCCAAAATACTGGAGTGGGTAGCCTTTTCCTTCTCCAGGGGATCTTCCTAACCCAAGGATTGAACCCAGATCTCCAGCATTGCAGGCAGATTCTTTCTATTCAGTTCAGTTCAGTCGCCTAGTTGTGTCCGACTCTTCGTGATCCCATGAATCGCAGCACACCAGGCCTCCCTGTCCATCACCAACTCCTGGAGTTCACCCAGATTCACGTCTGTCGAGTCAGTGATGCCATCCAGCCATCTCATCCTCTGTTGTCCCCTTCTCCTCCTGCCCCCAATCCCTCCCAGCATCAGAGTCTTTTCCAATGAGTCAACTCTTCGCATGAGGTGGCCAAAGTACTGGAGTTTCAGCTTTAGCATCATTCCTTCCAAAGAAATCCCAGGGCTGATCTCCTTCAGAATGCACTGGTTGGATCTCCTTGCAGTCCAAGGGACTCTCAAGAGTCTTCTCCAACACCACAGTTCAAAACCATCAATTCTTCGGCGCTCAGCCTTCTTCACAGTCCAACTCTCACATCCATACGTGACCACAGGAAAAACCATAGCCTTGACTAGACGGACCTTTGTTGGCAAAGTAATGTCTCTATTTTTTAATATGCTATCTAGGTTGGTCATAACTTTCCTTCCAAGGAGTAAGCGCCTTTTAATTTCATGGATGCAAGCACCATCTGCAGTGATTTTGGAGCCCCCCAAAATAAAATCTGACACTGTTTCCACTGTTTCCCCATCTATTTGCCATGAAGTGATGGGACCAGATGCCATGATCTTCGTTTTCTGAATGTTGAGCTTTAAGCCAACTTTTTCACTCTCCACTTTCACTTTCATCAAGAGGCTTTTTAGTTCCTCTTCACTTTCTGCCATAAGGGTGGTGTCATCTGCATATCAGAAGTTATTGATATTTCTCCCGGCAATCTTGATTCCAGCTTGTGTTTCTTCCAGTCCAGCGTTTCTCATGATGTGCTCTGCATAGAAGTTAAATAAGCAGGGTGACAGTATACAGCCTTGACGTACTCCTTTTCCTGTTTGGAACCAGTCTGTTGTTCCATGTCCAGTTCTAACTTTTGCTTCCTGACCTGCATACAGATTTGTCAAGAGGCAGGTCAGGTGGTCTGGTATTCCCATCTCCTTCAGAATTTTCCAGTTTATTGTGATCCACACAGTCAAAGGCTTTGGCCTAGTCAATAAAGCAGAAATAGATGTTTTTCTGGAACTCTCTTGCTTTTTCCATGATCCAGCGGACGTTGGCAATTTGATCTCTGGTTCCTCTGCCTTTTCTAAAACCAGCTTGAACATCTGCAAGTTCACGGTTCACATATTGCTAAAGCCTGGCTTGGAGAATTTTGAGCATTACTTTACTAGCGTGTGAGATGAGTGCAATTGTGTGGTAGTTTGAGCATTCTTTGGCATTGCCTTTCTTTGGGATTGGAATGAAAACTGACCTTTTCCAGTCCTGTGGCCACTGCTGAGTTTTCCAAATTTGCTGGCATATTGAGTGCAGCACTTTCACAGCATCATCTTTCAGGATTTGAAAGAGCTCAACTGGAATTCCATCACCTCCACTAGCTTTGTTCGTAGTGATGCTTTCTAAGGCCCACTTGACTTCACATTCCAGGATGTCTGGCTCTAGGTCAGTCATTACACCATCGTGATTATCTGGGTCATGAAGATCTTTTTTGTACAGTTCTTCTGTGTATTCTTGCCACCTCTTCTTAATATCTTCTGCTTCTGTTAGGTCCATACCATTTCTGTCCTTTATTGAGTCCATCTTTGCCTGAAATGTTCCCTTGGTATCTCTAATTTTCTTGAAGAGATCTCTAGTCTTTCCCATTCTGTTGTTTTCCTCTATTTCTTTGCATTGATCACTGAGGAAGGCTTTCTTATCTCTCCTTGCTATTCTTTGGGACTCTGCATTCAGATGCTTGTATCTTTCCTTTTCTCCTTTGCTTTTCGCTTCTCTTCTTTTCACAGCTATTTGTAAGGCCTCCCCAGACAGCCATTTTGCTTTTTTGCATTTCTTTTCAATGGGGATGGTCTTGATCCCTGTCTCCTGTACAATGTCACGAACCTCAGTCCATAGTTTATCAGGCACTCTATCTATCAGCTCTAGGCCCTTAAATCTATTTCTCACTTCCACTGTATAATCATTAGGGATTTGATTTAGGTCATACCTGAATTGTCTAGTGGTTTTCCCTACTTTATTCGATTTAAGTCTGAATATTCTTGCCTGGAGAATCCCATGGACAAGAGAAGCCTGGTAGGTACAGTCCACAGGATTGCAAAGAGTCGGACACGACTGAGCGACTTCTTTCCAATATAGAAGACTTTAATTTCTCTTTCTTAACTGAATTGTTAAGAAATTCCGTGGTAGCTCAGCTGGTAAAGAATCCACCTGCAATACAGGAGACCCTGGTTGGATTCCTGGGTCAGGAAGATCCACTGGAGAAGGGATAGGCTATCCACTCTAGTATTCTTCGGCTTCTCTGGTGGCTCAGATGGTAGAGAATCCACCTGCAATGTGGGAGACCTGGATTCCATCCCCAGGTTGAGAAGAGCCCTCAGAGAAGGGATTGGCTGCCCACTCCAAGTTCTGTCCTGGAGAATTCCATGGACAGGGGAGCCTGGCAGGCTACATGTCCATGGGGTCGCAAAGAGTCAGACACGACTGAGCGACTTTGACTTTCACAGAACTTCTAGTACAACACTGAAAAGAAGTGATGAGAAAGCAATTACACCTTGTTTCCAATCTTAGGACAGTTCCTTCATTCGTTCACAATTAGGCATGATGTTCATTGTACGTTTTTCATAGATGCCTTTTATCATGTTAAGGAAGTTCCCTTTTATTCCAAACTTGTCAAAATTGGCTGTGGCAATTTAAAAAGTGGCAATTTTCTTTTCTAATCTTTAACATGAAATTTTTACCTAGAGCAAATTAGTACATTCTAGATCATTAAGGTTCAAAGTTTGTACAATAAATGTCTTAACAGATCTTTTCTTCCTTTTCCTTCAGAGAAAGAGAATACTGGAAATAAGTAAGGCTAGAAATTGTTGTATTTTATGGATATATTTTGCTTTAGTTGATCTCTGAACTAGACTTATCTTCTATATAATCCCTGTCCAACAGAAATACAGGGTAAGCCTTAAATGTGAACTATATATGTAACTAAAATTTTCTAGTAGTTCCATGAGAAATGTAAAAAAATACAGGTAAAATTAGTTTTAATAATATATTTTATTTAACCCATCATATCCAAAATATTATCAAATCTACATGTCATCCACATGAACATTCTCTCTTTTTTTTTTTGTATTTAGTCTTTGAAACCTGAGGTGTATTTTATACTTACAACATATCTCAACTTGGAATAGTCACATTTCAAGTGCTCTGTAGTTACAGGTGGCTATTGCCTACTGTGTTGGAGATTACAGTTCTATATCCTTACATATAAAACTGTAGTTATCTAGTAAATATTAAATAGGCATATTGGTGGAAACATGATTATTTACTACACAGTAATAGGTATAGAATATGTAGTTGTTAATTTTTGTATTTAAATAACACTTGAGCAGAATGTTAGCATCTTCTAATATTGACAAATAATCTTGTCATATGTTATACCTGAAAATAAAGGTCATGCCTTAATGCAAGATTTTCAAAATGCATTTGAGTCTGTATTTTCACAGCCTTTGGACATGGAGAGTTATATACTGTCTTTTGAACAATATAAATATAGTAAAATGCCTATAAGAACATGGTGACTAAGAGATTAAGCTGGGAAAAATATGGCCAGTGTTCTCCCTTCAATTTCCTCTAAAGGAAACTGGATTTTCTCCTACTTGGAGATCTATATCTCTTGGATATTTGGTCAACAAAATGGCATCAGCTTTCTTGCCAGCATAAAGAGCATTAAAGGAACAAATGGGCATCACAGATCCAGATGAACATCAGCACTGACTGCATTATGACGCTCTGGCTGCTAAATCTTTCATGGTAATGGGCTGTGCTGGAGATGGCTGCAGCGATAGGCTTCATGCTGGAAGAAGCCTGTGGTCATTGCAGGTGGTGCTAATGTCATCTTATCGCTGATTTCCAAGGATCTCTTGCACAACTTGTAATGAGAGTGGCTAAAGTATTGATTTTGAGCTCCTTCTGAATGTGAAAAAGATGATGGTTTCAAATCTTGGAGAGACATACTCCCAGTGAACACCACCACCCTTACTGAAGCAGTTTTAAGTCGTGGAAAATAAAGCATTTCTGTGTTTAAAGCTGCGTGCTCAGTCACTCAGTTGTGTCCAACTCTTTGCAACCCTATAGACTGTAGCTCACCAGATTCCTCTGTCCGTGGAATTTTCCAGGCAATAATGCTAGAGTGGGTTGCCATTTCCTCCTCCAGGGGATCTTCCTGACCTAGGAATCGGACCCGGGTCTCCTGTATTGGCAGGGAAATACTTTACCACTGAGTCACCTGGGAACACTCCATGTAAGACTCATGTATTCTGAGCTGAGGGGAAAGAGTATTCTCATGCTTCCCTGTTCTATCTTTGGATATCTTGGTTAGAGTATTAGTTAGAAGGCTTGAAAAGTTCAAGGGCACAGATTCAGTCATCATACAGGCTAGTGATTTTCAATATTTCCCAGCTACAGATCATTCTCCTTCCTCCAGCTGCTGTGTTGAGTGTGTACTTAGTCCTAAGGGGACTATGGGAGACAGTGGTAGTAGGTAAGGACCATCCATCACTCCTATTGTCAAAACAACTCAGAACCTGTGGAGCATGGGTCAGAAGTGGCATGCGGCATCTTTTAAAGAAAAGCAGCACATAGAGATTATACCATCAGGAGGAGTCAGATGCTTATAAACTGGACTGTGTAAGTTTTCGCTGAAAGCATGTCTTGGCATTAAAGCTGAGAATAGATGCAAAGCCAGTAAACAAAAGCAACAGAAGAGATTAGCTCTTTGATATATGGAGCCATCAGTAGATCCTGAAAGAACACAAGCTGGTAAGATCAATGAGCGCAGATAAGAACACCGTTAGACTTAGTGTTGGCAGCCAACATCAGCATTAATATTTCCATATCAATACTTATTTATGGCCTCTCTTTTCTAACATTTGACTTACTTAAAAGAGTATTCTCAATAAATAGTATCATTTCTGCTTGTCCATTAGTTTATTAGCACTTTTTTCTTGTTATATTTAAAGTGAATTTTAATTTCATACACTATTCTAAAGGGAGTTGTTGATTATATTTTATCAAGAAACAATGGGTAACATGTGGAATTCATACCAGTGTCTTTGCTGACATTTGATTCAAGTTTTCCAGCTGTATTCTGAGTTTGCTGGTCTCTATCCAGTTCAGTAGCTGTGCGTATCTAACTGAGGAGAAAGTGAAAGTGAGGAGAAAGAGTCATTAAATACCTAAAATATAAAAGGAAAATCACTATCATCTAAAGGGTTTTTGCACACATGTGTTTAATGTCACAGATCTAGGGGAGAAAAGAAAATTTGGATAAACTTTTGGTTTTGCTTATATTGCTACCTATGAATAATCTTTCAAGGCAAAAATCCTTCTCAGTTTTTAAGATGGAAAATATCATTTGAAGAAGCTTAAAGTAAACATGAGTATCAGATACATTATGAAGTCATTGAGAGAAGGCTATTCAGCCACAGCTTACAGGATATCAGAAAAACATATGATGTTTTATACAAGGAGAATTTGTGGCTTAGACTTCAAAACTTCATGGATTTAGGAAAATGTTTATATTCTTATTTGGTTTGATTTAGGGAAATATTTCTTTAACATCTCCTTTTCATATTGTGCAATTCACAGTAGCGACATGTCTGTGAAATATTTACACATGATTTTTATTTGAAAAGAAGTAGCTGCTTGCTATATGAAAGTTACATGGAGAAGATTCCTTGCTCTCAAAAAAAAAAAAAAATGAAGCAAAGTAAAAAATTTCAGAGAGATCTTTTTTTTTTTTCTTTTCAAGAGGTAATTGATTTTCTCCCCAAAAGGGTCTTTCTAGAAGTCTAGGGTAGACAATGCTCTAACCTTGTAAGAAGAGGATAATAAATTTAGAGTTAGACTGGTTTGGAAGGAAAGACTTCGAATGAACTACATTTTATAGGAACAGAGCACCGAGGGTCTGTTGTTAGTTTATAGGGCCTTGATTAGATAGGTTATTGATTTTGGCTGCTGGTGATATGGTTCATGTTCAGAAGGTATCAAACTCATACTGAATAAAATAGAAGCAAACGCTTTAAAAAAAAAAAAAAAAACAAAGTGGTGAGACACTGGCTCGCAGTCTAGTTGTTCTTCAAATGGAATGGGCAGCTGTGCCTTATTGCCTTTAGCCCTCTGGAAGCAGTTATGTGTATTAAATACTGGAATAACTTGATATTTTAAAAGCTTATATGCTCATCCAAGTAAAATGGTTTTAGAAGACTACCGGGAGTTTCATGAGTTTATAGTTAAATCGATACCCAGATTTATGCTTTTTGGACAGAGAAACTTGAATTTAATTGAAAAAAATGGATCTAATGAGGATAGACATATTTTGTGCAGATGTAGGAGAGGTTTTTTTTTTTTTTTTTCCCCCTTATTATCTGAAAAATGAAACAGGTACTTTTGGTATGAAGATGAATATAGCTTTACAGGAAAATGACAAATGTTCAGAAACTTTAAAAGAAGATTTGTGATATTATATAGAGGTTCCTGAATGTCTGGAATCTGGTGGAATAATTTTTGCCTCT
The DNA here is from genome assembly GCF_029407905.1 of Bubalus kerabau. NCBI lineage: Eukaryota > Metazoa > Chordata > Mammalia > Artiodactyla > Bovidae > Bubalus > Bubalus kerabau. Next base: position 33,107,162 of record NC_073643.1, on the reverse strand, counting down.
TTTAAATTCTTGAATTTAAGATTCATTAATTATACAGAAAAGCACATAATATTTTACTTTATACTGCACAATTAATGGCCATATGGTATTAAATTGGCAACCAGACTCTGAAAAATAACAATTTTAAGCAGAATTACTTACAGTCTACATTTTCTTTTTCCTTATTTTGCACTGATGATGCTTTACATAGAAATTTGTATTTTATTTACTAACTAAATGGAGATAAAAATATTTTTAAAAGAAATTGTAAGGGACATTGTTAATTTTTTAAGAGATATCTTTAAATAAAAATCCTCTAGATACTCCTTTCTGTGTTCTTAGATGTCCTCCTGTAAAAGAAGAAAAAAAACATTCTCCAAGTAAAGGAGAAATCTTGTAAGAAAAATTAGTCAGTTCAGAGATGTTTTGATGATCTGCAATTTATTTTCCACTAACCCTAATTCTTCACAGTCTTTGCCCACATTTTGCTTCAGGAAATATTCAAATACACTGTTCTTACATAAACAAAAATTCAATTTCATGGAGATTCTGTCTGTGTAATAACAGCAAGATTAGACCTTGAAATGCACTGAAGCAAATTCAGCTTTTAGAAACATATGGACTCAAATAAGTTTAAGAAAAATCATTTGAGGGCAGAATTTGGCTCTGTGATATTTTAATGCAATGAAAGAGTTCCAGAAATAACTGGTTGCTTGCCTGCTGTCCAGAAAACACATGTTAAAAAATTCCCTTGTTACCTTTTCTCTATTCTCTACTTCTCACAAATGAAGAAGTCTATTCTTTGCAGCAACTCTGTGAACATCGTAATTTTAAAAGTGGAATTTGTATATCAAAGTGTCAGAGACTATTCTACGTTTTTCACAAGTGTGGAGAATTGATCACTAGTAAATCTGGGAGTACCTGAGAGTTATGTCTAGAAGGTTAGCTGAAGTTTAACTTCATTGTCGTATATTTCTCCTGGAAGATCTTGTGAATATAAGTTAAAAAAAAAAAAACAACCTTCAGACATATCAAACCCATACTGTTCAGAACATTTATAGGTTTTATGTATAATGCTATAAATAAAAATACTTTTTCAGGATGTGCCCTGTGGAAAGTGGAAAATCTGAATATTATTTTTGGTTAAAATAATTTTGAAAAAGCACCCCAAAACTGGACACTGGTGTAGGTTAAAAGGTACAATCTTTTGGAGGAGTTTTACTCCCAGGTAAAAACTCAAAAATATGAATGATCTTCACTTAATAAAGCATGATAGATGTTTATGTTTTTCTGTTATAACCTCATGTAGTGTGTTTAGAAGTTTGTCCTGTTGTCCTTTAAACCTTCTATACTCTTTTCAAAGAACATAATCATTATCCCAGAAAAATCAAAATAAGAATCAGTGGATATTGAAAATGAACAAATCCTCTAACCTCCCCCATGGATTTAGGGAGACACCTGGCAGACTAGACAATGAGAGATACAGAATTAAGTTGAAGAAGCTTCAGGTTGCAGGTTTCAGTGTTTTAAGGTTGTGTTGGAAGTGGTTTAATTTGTGCCAAGAAGTGATTCAGTTTGTGCCAATAAGTGATTTGAAAAGTAAGCAGTGACTTGGTCATATTGTCTCTGGAAAGTAACCTGACAAGGAGATACTGTCTAAATCACAGCGCCTTAATCTAGTCAGCTGATCTAATCCATTAGACATATGCTTTTATTAAAGAAAGTTTTCTATCAAAGAAAACTTTCTATTAAGCTTTGTTCAATTAAGTTTCATTTTAAAAATATGTCTAAGTCGTTTCAGTTGTGTTTGACTCTTTGTGACCCCATGGACTGTAGCCCACCAGGCTAACTCTGTCCATGGGATTCTCCAAGCAAGAATGCTGGAGTGGGTTGCCATATCCTCCTCCAGGGGATCTTCCTGACCCAGGGATCGAACCCACATCTCTTATGTTTCCTGTGTTGGCAGGCAGGTTCTTTACCACTAGCACCACCTGGGAAGCCCTTTTAAAGCATATTTTGCCTTTTATTCAATAAGTAACCACAGGCCAGGTAAAATATTTTTATATTCCTTACAAGCTGGTTAGTTATATTGAAACCTAGATACCTCCCCCACCCCACCCAAATTGTTACTTGGTTTCATGAATAGTTTATTTATTTATTTATTTTTAGGTAACCACCTCAGTTTGACCAGGGAAGTTCTCTGAGTCAGGCTGCTGCTGCTGCTGCTGCTGCTAAGTCGCTTCAGTCGTGTCTGACTCTGTGCGACCCCAGAGACGGCAGCCCACCAGGCTCCCCCGTCCCTGGGATTCTCCAGGCAAGAACACTGGAGTGGGTTGCCATTTCCTTCTCCAATGCATGAAAGTGAAAAGGGAAAGTGAAGTCACTCAGTTGTGTCCGACTCTAGCGACCCCATGGACTGCAGCCTACCAGGCTCCTCTGTCCATGGGATTTTCCAGGCAAAAGTACTGGAGTGGGGTGCCATTGCCTTTTCTGCTGAGTCAGGCTAGAAAGAGTTTATTGTCACACCTGCATTCATGAGAAAGAGAAAACAAAGCTTCATTTTGTAGTCCTTGGAAATTCTGCTCCATTAAGATACTGCTACTGTCAGCTTTAAAAGTTTATTATGCTAGTTAGCTTATATGTACTGGTTTATTTTCATGTAATTTGAAACGACATCCTATTTTATAACAATAAATTGCTTGTAAGATGTCAGACCCCTGTTCGGGTTAGGGATGACTTATGGCTGCAGGTAAGAAAATTCAAAAAAGTGTGGCTTAAACATGATGCTCAGGACAAAGGTAGTTCCTATTCCTTTTAAAGATAACCTCGTTTTCCCTAAAAGCTCATTGCACAGAACTTTTTTTCATGGTCCATTAGAACCAGATGGGAGCCTGGGAAATTCAGGATTTTAGCTGGGTACAAAATCTGAGTTCTTGATTTAAAATGGAAACAATATTAGGGAGATTTAAAATGGGAACAGTATTAGGGAGATAATAATTATTTGTTTATCTTTAATAAACGTCAGTTCAGGTCCAATCTGCAGATTACAGCTAAATTATTTTCTCTTTATTAAAATTTTTTTTTCTCTAAGAATGTTTTACCTTAGTTCAGCTTGTCTCATAGCATCTTTATAAATTTAATATTGGTCTTTTCCTACCTAGGATGTTGAAACCATCCACCTAAGATGATCCAGTGCTATGTAGGGATTAGGCGTACTTATGAATTATTGCTCACATACTTAGCCACTAACAGCCTACTGTATTTTTCTTCTCAGATAAATATAAGAGGCCCAAATTTATGCTGATAGAGATATTATTACCCTATCATATTGATGTACTGGAGGTTTAATAGATTGTAATACAAGCTCCTGTTTCTTCAACCATTTGTTTTTCAGCATGAATTACCTTTAAAATAGCCTCTGTTCTTTGTCACCTGGTCTGTGTAGTGCTGAATTAATCATTTCAGTTTAATTCTTAAAAACATTTACTGAGTGCATATTCTTTGCTGTGGTTTTCCAAAATCACATTTTTAAAAAGGGCTCTTGAATATATCAAAAATGCTGTATAATTTGCCCCAATTTTTCACAGCAGTAAAAGGCAAAATCTACTTTTACTAAGAAAATAAGTATGTGTTTGAACTTGTAAGTCACTTGTTTAGATGTTATATTATCTTTGACACTTCTTCCCACACCACTACTGTTATATGTACTTTTAATAGAATTTGTGTATGCTCACATTAGAAGATTCTTGCAAAAACTTTTAAAAACACTTTTCTCTGAATTGTTGATTACTTGCAGTGTTCATCCATCAAAATGATAAAACTTGATACTGAAAAATTTTCCTACTTTGTTTTCACTATCTTGTTAATCACATTAGCCAGGCTAAAACCTGTGTCTCTGTTTAATTTTGTTCTCTGAAGATAACAAAAGGTTTATTTATATTAACAGGTACTTTAATTAGTTTTTCTCCTTAATACTCATAAAATTTTCTCCTGGAGGTGACATTTTCTTAATTTTTGGTTTAAAAATAATTGTATGCATTTAAATTTATAGGGGAATGTTACCAAGATTCAAATTTCTGTATCTGGGGAATGCAGAATGGCTGGAAATTAGAATGGCTGATTTTTTTAAAAAGACAAAAAATACAAAACAAATACAAATTCCCTAGGAGAGTGACTCAGTGTGGGAACTTCTAAATTATACCCTCCCTTTAATTATTTGGGTGTACTTTCTATGAAAGATCCAGTCCAGTTTAATGTCTTACATCTTAACTAGGTAACGAATAAAGTGTTCTTTTTTGACTGATCATCCTATTTTTTTTTTTTTTTTGGATGATTGTATTGATTTATACTTTTTTCTCAGACTTAAAGCAAGCACCTCTACACCCAAGTATTTAATAAGATGGTTTGGAGCATGCCATAAATAGAAATTGTTTATGCTAGGAAACTACTTTTTGGAAAAAAATCTAAGTAGTAAATTGATCATGTTTTGATCTCTTTTTAAGTATGTTGGAGAGAGCTTAAGTGGCTGGATAGAGAAAGAAAAGTGTTAGTTGCTTTATGAAGTGGCTGAATCTGAAACTCAGGCTCAGAATTCAGCCAAAGTAGAATATACATGGCATGTAGAGGAAAGGAACTCATAAGCAAAATATGAATGTGGAGATAGAGGATCCTGGAAGCAGTCACAGATATTATTAACTCTACATTTAGGCAAATGGCCATTAATTATGAGAAGAACAAATATGTTAGTTATAGGTACTTCATGATATCTAAAAGGAATTTTAAACTCTTCTCAATAGTCTATTTTTCTTATAGAATCTAGCTTTATTGTATTCATCTGCCTACCAATGAAAAATCTAGAAATGGTTAATTTTCTGTCCTTTCAGTTTTCTAATCAATTAATATCAACAAGGTCTAAGATTTTGTAGGCTGCTATCTATGAAGGAGCAGCCACTGGCCTGGAACCACTTCTAATTATAGATCATAAATCCTAAGTGGACATTCTAATTTCAGAATCATGAACCAAGCCAATTCAGATATATTTTTTCTCTTATTTCCCAAATTCTAATAAGTACTGCCCCTACCTTCCCATCTACATTTTAATGTTTTCAAATTGAACTACATCTTAAAATCAATATGGACATTTAATGCAGTAGTTTTTCTTTTATATCACAAAAGCTGGTATATAAGTGGCTTAAGTATAAGGAAATTTATCACACTTAGAAAGTCCAGAGATGAACAGATTTGCTTTTTAATTGATATGATGGTTTAACAAAATTAGAGACCTTGGTTCTTTTCATCTCTACTCTGCTAGTGTTATGAATATAGATATGGCATTGATTTCATCATGGCCATCAGCTGGCCATCAATAGCAACCAAGACATTTTTGTTGTTCAGTCACTGAGTCGTGTCTGACTCTTTGTGATCCCGTAGACTGCAGCATGCCAGACTCCCCTGTCCTTCACTTTCTCCTGGAGTTTGCTCACACTTAAGTCCATTGACTTGGTGATGCCATCCAACCATTTCATCTTTTGTTGCCCCTTTCTCCTCTTGCCTTCAATCTATCTTTTCCAGTGAGTTGGCTGTTCACCTCAGGTGGCCAAAGTATTGGAGTTTAAGCTTCAACATCAGTCCTTCCAATGAACTTTCAGGGTTGATTTCCTTTAGGGTTGACTGGTTGATCTCCTTGCTGTCCAAGGGACTCTCAAGAGTCTTCTCTAGCACCACAATTCAAAAGCATCAGTTCTTTGGCACTCAACCTTCTTTATGGTCCAACTCTCACATCCGTTTATGACTACTGTAAAAACATAGCTTTGACTATATGGACCTTTGTTGGCATAGTGATGTCTCTGCTTTTTAATACACTGTCTAGTTTTGCCGGGGCTTCCCAGGTGGTGGTAAAGAACCCACCATGCAATGCAGGAGAAGTAAGAAATGCAGGTTTGATCCTTGGGTTGGGAAGATCCCCTGGGGAAGGGCATGGCAACCCATTCCAGTATTCTTGGACTTCCCTGGTGGCTCAGATGGTAAACTGTCTCCAGGGTTCCATCCCTGGATCAGGAAGATACCCTGGAGAGGGAAATGGCAACCCAATACTCTTGCCTGGAAAATCACATGGACAGAGGAGCCTGGTAAGCTACAGTCCATGGGGTCACAAAGAGTCAGGCATGACTGAACGACTTTGCTTTCACTTTCTTTTCGAGGTTTGCCATAGCTTTTCCCCCAAGGAACAAGCATCTTTTGATTCCATGGCTACAGTCACCATCAACAGTGATTTTTATTTTTATTTTTAATTTTATTCTATTTTTAAATTTCACATAATTGTATTAGTTAGAGCCCAAGAAAACAAAATCTGTCACTGTTTCCATTGTTTCCCCATGTATTTTCCATGAAGTGATGGGACTAGATGCCATGATTTTAGTTTTTTGAATGTTGAATTTTAAGCCAGATTTTTCACTCTTCTCTTTCACTTTCATCAAGAGGCTCTTTAGTTCCTCTTTGCTGTCATCTGTATATCTGAGGTTATTGATATTTCTCCCAGCAGTCTTGATTTCACCTTGTGATTCATTCAGCCTGGCATTTTGCATGATATACTCTGCATAGAAGTTAAATAAGCAGGGTGACAATATACAGTCTTGACATACTCCTTTCCCAATTTTGAACCAGTCCACTGTTCCATGTCCAGTTCTAACTGTTGCTTCTTGACCCGCATACAAGTTTCTCAAGAGACAGATAAGGTGATCTGGTATTCCTATCTCTTTAAGAATTTTCCACAATCTGTTGTGATCCACACAAAGGCTTTAGCATAGTCAGTGGAGTAGAAGTACATATTTTTCTGGAATTCTCATTGCTTTTTCTATGATCCAATGGATCCAAACATGGTTTGCAATTTGATCTCTTGTTACTCTGTGTTTTCTAAATCCAGCTTTTATATCTGGAAGTTCTTGGTTCATGTACTTTTGAAGCCTACCCTGAAAGATTTTGAGCATCACTTTGCGAGCATATGAGACGATTGCAGTTGTTTGATAGTTTGAACATTCTTTGGCATTGCCCTTCTTTGGGATTGGAATGAAAATTAATCTTTTCCAGTTCTGTGACCACTGCTGAGTGTTCCAAATTTGCTGACATATGGAGTGCAGAATTTTAACAGCATTGTCTTTTAGAATTTGCAATAGCTCAGCTGGAATTCCATCACATCCACTAGCTTGTTCATAGTAATGCTTCTTAAGGCCCACTTGATCTCACATTCCAGGATGTTTGGCTTTATGTGAGTGACCATACCATAGTGGTTATCTGGGTCATTAAGATTTTTAGTTCTTCTGTATATTCTTGCCACCTCTTCTTAATCTCTTCTGCTTCTGTTAGGTCCTTACCGTTTCTGTCCTTTATTGTGCCTATCTTAGCATGAAATGTTAGCTTATGCAAGACATTTTAGCTCATACCAAATGAAATGACAAAGTACACCTCTCCCCTTACCCTGATATTTAAGTCCTTCCTTTGAATCAGATAGGGTCAGTTTAGGCCATTTGGCCATCCTCACCAGTCAGATTCATTTATTCTCATCAGGCTCTCCCCCTGAAGCTTTACCTGTGTCCCCTGAGTCACATGAGAGACAGAAGGTGCAGACAACTCATAGTGTCCATCTTAAGGTCCATCTTAAGGAAGTGGATATGTGTGAGCTGAGCCCAGTATAGAAACTTACTGTGGTTAGAAAAAAAAAAGTGATGTTATGTGTTGAGACTTCATAGATAATATCCAAGGAGTTGGATTTATTCTTTCTTTTACCCATTCCTGCTGCAGTATCCTCCAGAAACTGTGCCAAATGACTGGATGATAAATTCCTGATGAGGTGATAATGGCTTAGAATGACTTCACTTGGTTGGCTTCTCAAGATTATTGCATTAGAGCAAGGAACTCTTACAATAAAACTGCCTTTGATGATGGTGAAAAGTTGGATCCTGTGATCCCCTAAGAAAAAGCTAGTGGGAAGTTGGGGTATCCTGACAGTTCATGGTTGATGCTACACTGGGCCACCAAAATGCCTTTCCACATAGTCATTACACTTATTATTATTTTTTTTATTGTTTGCCATTCAAGAAACATTTCTTCCATAGATATTTCTGTCCATGTTTCAAGACTTAAATTTACCATACATACAGTATCTCCTTGCACTAGGGATTCACACTTTAGGTAAGAAATTCACCAAATTCACTGAGAGACAAAATATAAAATTTGGAAGAGTTCTTCACACAGGTTTTTAAAAAGAGTCTGTATGATCTTTGCTTTAAGATCTGAGGCTGGAATTTTACATTATGCATTAAGGAGGTGGTATATGCAAGAAAAAGAATTCAGGTCTTTATCAAACATCCAATTGTCCTTTGGCGTTACCCAAGAAGATGAGAGAAAATATGTACATTCATATATTCTCAGTGAAAGAAAATATCTAAAGAAAGTAGGATCTTTTTAAAAAAAAATCACTGTTTTGCTTTATCTGTACTTCTTTGTTAAAGAGATCAGCTTTTACTGTGATAATTTGCATTTGTACATCTCCCTGCTGGGCCAAATCTGACAAGTCCCAGTTGCAGGTCTTTCTGCGTAGGACATGTCATCTATAAATAATAGTTTGTTCAGTCAATATTTATTGAGCACCTACCATGAACTGGTCTCTGATCCACAGGCTGAGAAAACAAAGATGAAAAACACACAGTTCCTTATTTCAAGACAGTCATAGGCTAGTGAAGGCAGAGAGCTGCCATAGGGTAAGTACAGTGGCAGATGCATGCTCGGGATATGGTGAGAAACAGACAAGAGACATCAAGTTGTTGATGGAGGTCCTAGATGGGCAGTGTATAATATCTTGCCATTTGTTTTGACTTCTCTTAATTCTAAAAGAACTTGGTGATTACCACCTGACATGGTATCTAGAAGAAACAAAGCCAACATTTGTTGAGAATTCACCTTACACTGGATGCTGTGCTAAGTGTTTTACATGCATCATCCTGAGTAATCCTTGAAGTTATCCTTCAGGGAAGATTCCAGTATTATTCTCATTTTATAGAAGAGGTCACGTACCTGGAAAAGGTCAGGCTGGATTCAAGTTCACTTTTTGCATCTTTAAAATCCACACTCTGAAGTGTTCGCTATGGTACCTTTAGCAACTTTTTGTGTAAAGAGATCTTTATTTGTTCATGATATAGCTTAAAAATTGTTTGAACATATGGACAATATATGTGCGTGTTTGTATGTCTGCAAAATATACAGTTGGATGGTCTCTATATGTACTTGCTGTGAAAAATGTATGGTGTATGTATATATCTATAAACACTCCCGCCCCATATGCTGAGCGTTATAGTTAGCAAGATGAACCAGTTGGCCGTTACACATGCTGGCAGGGCCATCGTAGAAGCAGTTGCTGGGGATGGATAGCACCCCGTTCTCCAGGACGTTTGTCTTATTGTCTTATGAGGGCTCTTCAGAACGGTTCCAGCCTCTTCTCCAGTGCCAGCATTTCTGTAGCCAGTGGATATTTTCTGCTCTTCTCTTATGCTGGAGATGTGTGGAGGGAGGCAGGGGGCATTAAAATAATTCTCTGCTCGATGCTCTGATACACTTAAGACAGCCCTCTTCCTGGAATATATAAATGCCAGCAAATCAGCATTTCTTAAGATGCAGTATCCTTCCTGGAAATCCTGTTAAAGGACATACCCTGGCTACTTGTCTCGGACCAAATGAGAATATAGTGAGGCTCATGATTTTCCACTGCTGAGATATTAGCATAAATCTCCCACTAATGCACCTCTGCCTGTTAGTGGACCAGTTGCTGCAAGAAAATACATTAAATTGAGAAAGCACTAATGTTTTGTAACTGGGGTGCAGTACTGGGAAGCCAGTATTTGTGGGGAGTTTCCAGCTCAGCAGATACTACTGGGGAGGCACTTGGAATTTCCCCGATTGGGTCATGAGAAATGATTGAATGTCTCATGAAGGGGAAAAAAAAACTGTGTTGCTCATTGGAGCAATAATAGGACCTTTACAATGGATACAGAGCAGTTTCATCTTACATTTTTTTTTAAACAGCACAACAATCTCATGAAGCCTGAGGCAGGGTAACTATCCCCACTTTAAAGAGGGGGGAAACTGAGGCACATGAGGTGGATTGCATGTCTACCTTAGAAAGTCAAGGCTGGAAGGGCTGCTGGGGTGCGTCTCTCTCTTCATGAGAGAGGCACTCATGAGTGTGCTTTTTCCCTTGTTCTTTCTCCTCCTCCCTTCTAAACCCCCTGCCCCTCTTCTTTTCAGAAGTGAAATTTATAGCCATTTAAAGATTTCCTATAGCATAGTGCTCTATGAGTGCATTTTTGGTGTATGTTGAATGAATGTTAGATGAGTGTCAATGAAATCATATGTGGACGATAGTACCTAAGAGTTACAGGGACTGCAGGGCAAGGGCAGTCCGGCATCTTGTCTAATCAGCTTTCCTTGGCCACCACCCTGTCTTTATTGACTCCCTTCAAAACACCATATCGTGTAGACTCCAATGGTGTCCAGTATCACATTTTACCAAGGGACTTATTTGCTGAAGGCCAGTATCGCGTGGACAGAGGAGACTGGCAGGCTACAGTCCATGGGGTCACAAAGAGTCAGATGAGACTGAGCACACACACAGCATTACTAGGATCTTTATCGACAAGCTCTGAGCTTTGCCTCTAAGCAGGTCTTTACTTGGTGAGAATGACTGTGTCATTTCCAAAGTTTGGAAGAAAACTTTTGAGTTCACTTAACTGCCTATTAGGTGTTAGGATACCTCCTGTTCTAGCTGAATGGAGTCAGTACACTTCTTCATGAAATCTTGGATTATTATGTCAGGCTTGCTGTGTCCAGAAGTCTTCAGGGAAAAGTACAACACAGGTATATGTCCTTGTTGAGTAGATGGGATGGATGTGAGAGTGAGTTGTTCATGGACAATTTCAACTGTCTGTGGCCTTCGTTTTCTTGGTGTGTTTCTTTTTTTGTTTCATCATGGGATAGGTTTTTGTTGTTTTACTTAAGCTTGGAGTGTGTGTGTGTGTGTGTGTGTGTGTGTGTGTGTGTGTTTGAAAAGAGAAAGATGGATTAAGGGGAGAGAGTTTTGATTTTCTTTGAATTTTTGAATGATGGAATTATGAACTGGTTATCAGTTGTCCTTGAAGATAAATGACTTTGAAGAGACTTAGCTTTTAATCTTAGCTAGAAAAGAATATCAGATGTCTTAATTTTTATAAGCCATATTTCTTCATATGTAAAATTAAGCTAATAATATCTTTTTATAGGCTTCTTTTATGAAGCTTGAACTAAATAATATATATAAATTGCTTAGGCCAGTGCCTGCTGCTGCTGCTGCTAAGTCGCATCAGTCGTGTCCGACTCTGTGCGACCCCATAGACGGCAGCCCACCAGGTTCCACCGTCCCTGGGATTCTCCAGGCAAGAACACTGGAGTGGGTTGCCATTTCCTTCTCCAGTGCATGAAAGTGAAAAGTGAAAGTCAAGTCGCTCAGTCATGTCCAGTGCCTACCACGTAGCAAATTCTTGGGCCAATGTGAGCTAGTCCAGTAACAAAAGTAATAAAAAAAATTATAATGAAAAAATAATAATCATGTTGATAATTGCTAATATACATGCTAATATATGTATATGATATGTAATATAAATACTAATATATATGCATGTTGTATATAGATAATGCCCATATACATATATATGATACTTAGGCCTTAGAAAACAGATATCTAAGACCTGAAACTTTTTTACAAAGTCAGGGTCTCTTTTGTATACCTTTTATATACCTACTTAGGAAAAAATCTCTAATTGCATCATTGTCCAATCAATTCAAGTCCTTGACTGAACTTTCAGCTGTGCTGTTCCTCACTGAACAATCATGGAGTACAAAGGTAGATTGCACTACCCTGTATCCATTCATTCTTCCACAAAATATTAAATCTGTGCCAACTATGTACCAGGGAATATATTAATAGTAGTTATTGGGTATATGTGCATGTGTGTGTAAGTGCTCAGTCGTGTCTGACTCTTTGCAACCCCATGGATTGTAGCCCAACAGACCCTGCTGTTCATGAAATTCTCCAGGCAAGAATACTTGAGTGGGTTGTCATTTTCTGCACCAGGGGATCTGCCCGATCCAGGGATTAAACCTGTGTCTCCCGTGTCTCCTGCACAGGCAGGCAGATTCTTTCCCACTGAGCCACCTGGGAAGCCCCACAGGGTATACAGTGGTGTATAAAGCGTATACAAGATATATTCTTCCTTCTCTTGCTCTGGAGTTACAAATTTAATTCTGTATCATGAAGGAAAAGCAAAGTGCTAAGGTATGGTGAAACAAAGGCCTCCTAATGTAAACTGAGGTTTCAGAGGGAAGGAATGGAAATCTGTGACTTGAAGGGTTAATTGAAACTAGTCAAAGGAAGGAACAGCACGTACTAATGGCCCGAGGCAGACAGGAGCACCTTAAGTTGGGGGAACTGACTTTTTCTGCTAAGGCTGGAAGTTTTGTGCAAGGATCATGGCATAAGTCATGGTGGGGAGTTTGGAATTCATTGGGAAACAATGGGAAATCATTGAAGGAGCAAGGAAGTGACAAGTTTTAGTTCCCATTCCATTTGTAAGAGACTTCTTTTTTTTCTTCTATTTTTTGGCCATGCCTTGTGGCATGTAGGGTTTTAGTTCCTAGATGAGGGTCTGAACCCATGTGCACTGAAATGGAAGGGCTATCTTTTAACCACTGGACCACTCGGGAAGTCCCTTAAGAGACTTCTTTTTACCATTTTCCTACCAGCAATTGCTCTGTTCCCATCTATAGCAGCCCAGTGGTTTCTGCCCTCTCTATCTAATAAGAGATGCCCAGAGAAAAGGCCCAGTTTTCTCACTCCTAATAAGGTTAAGTGGCTGACAAAGGTGTATAGTTGGTCTTGAGAGAACACTCATATCTTAAGGGTGATCCAAGTTTCAGCCAAAGGAATGAATCTCTATATGTGATTTTCTTTGCATCAATATGTCATTGAGCTGAAAGGGCTTCTTTTGGAGAGGAATGTGGCCTGCCTAACAGAGAGCTCAGAGATAAAGAGATCAGGGATCAAGTCCAAGCTCTGCTTCCTTGGAATGTGATGGGTGATTTAATCTTCTTAACCCTTGGTTTCCTTAACTGTAAATGGGGAAAGTAATTCATAGGGTTGTTGAATTAACTGAAAAAATGCATGGGAATCGATACACCATTGTAGAACTTTTTATCTTCAGTACCACCGTGCAGGGTCCGAGTAGCACCTCCCTTCCCCTGAATTCTCCTTCTTTTGAAAACATTATCACAACGTTTCAGGATAATTTCAAATCGACTTTCTCATGATCTGTATCATGTCATCTATGTTTAGACATTTTCACACTTTCATCTGAAAACATTTTGGGTGTTCTTCCTTTAAGAAACATATACTTTCTTCCACACACATTTTTGCATATTACAAACTGTCTCAATGTGTAAATTATTTCCTTGAAATAATTGGCAATTTGGTGTCGGTGATGGGCAGGGGTGATTCAACTGAGAGCTCAGGGGAGAGATTTTCAGGGAGGGAGCTGAGGAGCTTTTCAGGGAGGGGGCCGAGGAGGAAGTGGTCTTCGGAATCCATGGTGATGCACGATAGGATAAAATAAATGTCAAGTAGACTCAAATGCTCAGAATTCCAATACTAAGATTGGCTGGAGGTCCTCATTTTGCCTTCAGAGAAGGGACTGGGCAGGAAACAAGTGTCTAATGGTCGTAGCAAGCTTTTCAATGCCCATGGCATATGCCCTCAGAAAGCTTGCTTATCTCCCCAACCCCCGCCTCCATCCCACCAGCCCCCCCTTCCAAAGAAAGGGGTAGGGGAGCTGAAAAACACTTGGCACAGGTGCAAGAAAGCTGAAAACGCCTGGCAGAGCTCTCAGGCGTCTTTTTCCACTCCGCACCAAATGTTTTACAGTCTTCGTGAGCCCATATAGATCCTGGCTTCTGCCCAGTCATTCGTTTGAAACTGTAGGCTCTGAGAAAAGGCTCCACACTGCAGCTGGCCTTTAAACCGTATTTTATGGGGGAGAGTGTTCAGGGTACAGTTGGAATGGGGAGAGCTTGCCTTTGACGTTGGACGTAAAAGTAACAGATTGGAGTGGGGCGGAGCTAACGCCAAGGAATTGTTGGTCTGTTCATTTTCCCAGAGAAGATGAAGCTTTTGGAAATTTCACCTCAATTTCAGTGATATCATGGGTTAATGTATAAGGTGGGCCTCAAATGGAACCTGAGCCCAATTTAGCTCAATTTTACTCAAACATAAATCTAATAGTTCCAAGTAATGGAGATGGCAGAATCATTCTTAAATGATATAAATTTTTCATTAATTTAGGGCAGCTGTGCCTTTGCTTCCATCCGCATACAAGTTCATTATGAATGAACATCTAATAGTTAATGTTTTGTCTTTCACCTTCTCTATATCCTTTTTTTTTTTTTTTTTGGCCTGCTTATCATGCTTATGACTTGTAATTTCAAAGATTTAATGACTAATTAGATTTTTTGGTAAGTATATATTAACAGCGCAAAAGAAAAAAACTCCCAACAGGAGAGTTAATCAAAATTGAAATTTGAACGTAAAATGTCCCTATTAACAATTTAGGGACAATTTGAGACGGAGAAGGCAATGGCATCCCACTCCAGTACTCTTGCCTGGAAAATCCCATGGATGGAGGAGCCTGGTAGGCTGCAGTCCGTGGGGTTGCTAAGAGTCGGACATGACTTAGAGACTTCACTTTCACTTTTCACTTTCATGCATTGGAGAAGGAAATGGCAACCCACTCCAATGTTCTTGCCTGGAGAATCCCAGGGACTGGGGAGCCTGGTGGGCTGCCGTCTATGGGGTCGCACAGAGTCGGACACGACTGAAGCGACTTAGCAGCAGCAGCAGACATTTGAGAAGGTAATGGCACCCCACTCCAGTACTCTTGCCTGGAAAATCCCATGGACGGAGGAGCCTGGTAGGCTGCAGTCTGTGGGGTCGTGAAGAGTCGGGCACGACTGAGCAACTTCACTTTCACTTTTCACTTTCATGCATTGGAGAAGGAAATGGCAACCCACTCCAGTGTTCTTGCCTGGAGAAACGCAGGGACGGGGGAGCCTGGTGGGCTGCCGTCTATGGGGTCACACAGAGTCGGACATGACTGAAGTGACTTAGCAGCAGCAGCAGCAGCAGACGTTTATATCCTCCTCAGACCTTTGGATTTAAATAACTTTTTTAAATTGAATACTTGCTATGCCAGTCACTCTCCTAAAGACATCTGATGTACTTTTTCATTTTCTCTTCAGTATAACTGTAAGATCTAAGTCTGATCTCCCTATTCTAGGTAAGGAAACTGAGGTTTAGGAAATTTAAGTAACTTGCCCAAAGAGATGATTACAAATGTCCATTATGGATTTATTGTTTGGTCCTTTAAAAAAGTTTTCAGAAACCATGAAGAGCAAAATATTCCCAGAGTAAATATTGTTGTATCCACTTCACTATTGTCAGTGGCTTATATAAAATTACTTACCCTGGAATGGAGTTAAAAATCATGATGCTCCAGGAGGAGGAGGTTTCTCAGAGGTCGAGACTTTCCTTTCTCAAACAGAGAAATCATGGCATATGCAACTGAATACCTGAATTGCCTAATATGGATGTTACAGGTTCCTTATTATTTTGGAAGTAGCATTCTCTGAAAGCCAGCTCATACCCAGCGTCTCCTGGGGTGCCAGAACCGTGACAAAAAGTATACCCTTCTGGAAATAAGTTGGTCATCATATACGTGGCATAATGTGAATCATGACCCTCAATTTTGAGACTCTATTCTTATGAACTCCATCAATAAATAAATGAGTATTTTCTCAGTTCTCAAAGTGAGAGCAAGTAAAAGAAAAAATAATGGAACCATAGATATCTATTTAGAGGGATAGTGAGATAGAGAAGGAGCAAGCACATCGCATGCCATGAAACAATGAGAAAGATGAGAGGGTGTGTCAGTAGTTTCCTGTGGCAGAATCAAAATCTTCATTTGGATGAAAAGAATCCCAAATCTCAGATGGATGTTCCGTGTTGGTACAGATTCCTGTTTGAAGCAGTGTGGTTGCAAGGATGGGGTGGTCATTTGATTTCCTCTGAACTATCTTGTGCAGCCGTCTAAAAGAATTACGATACCCCATGAAGTGCACCATCCATGATGCTTTTAAAAATATTAAATAAAGGCTTCAACCAATGTCTCAAATCTATTTGCCCTTATTTATACACATGATTCTTTGGCTAATATATGTTTGGAAAATGCTGAGTTCAACACATATGTGTAGGGTATTTTTTACTGCAGGACTTCTCAGAGTCTTTAATATTCCCTATGAGTCTCCAAGAAGATGTAATGTTATACCCCTTGATCTTAGAATGCTTCTTCCACAAAAGCGTCTACTTGAAACCACTGTGCAGTCAAACAGATAGGGAAATGCTGGGGTATTGTTGCTTAGCTGAAGAAGGGTCTGACGTTTTCATTTTCAGAGTAATTGAGGCTAAGCCCCCACCTACCTGGACATTCATTGTGAATGAGTTTTTCACAGTTAACTCTTCTCCTTTCTCCCTCTCTTTAGTCCTTTTTGGTTTCTTATCATGCTTGGAACACATAATTCCTAAGGATTAATAACTAATTAGATTTTTCAACAACCATAAATTAAAGATGTAAAAGAAGAAATGAAAACAGTAGGGTAAGTCAGAACTGAAATTTGGAGTCTCAGCTCTCACTGAATAATTTAGTTGTAAGCCCTTGCTGGAATAACTATGTGCGTTTGTGCCGCCTTTATGGGGAATCCTTGGGAAGAATCCTGAAATGGAGTCCAGAATGCCTCTTGGCATGGTATATTTTACTTCTCAAGTTGTCAGATGAGGCTAATGCATTGTGTGCTTATCTGAAGTGTGATGGGCAAAGTTTGCTGTGCCCTTTTCCTATGAGAAAGGACTGTCTACACCCAAAAAGGATGCTAGTGTATGCAAATCCCTGCTAAGACCCTTTCCCATTAGGTGTGATGTTGCTTGTCCTGTTGATCTCTAGATCTCCATCATAGATTGCAAAAAAAAAAAAAAAAAAAAAAAAGGTACCCTTTTCAACTCATGACTGTGGTTTTATAAAAGTGCAAAATTAAGGTATTTTTGCAGTCTTGAATCTTAATATGATTCTTTCTTGTTTTAAGCACCACACCCTACAAAATGTGAATTTGCCTCCATTCCTAAGAAAGTCTTAATTGGATTTTCCTACAGAAGGAAGGGCTATGTGAAAATTTCCTCCATGGCAGATGTCTTTAATGTGGCCTTCTTAGGGAAAAGACCATTCTGATTTAAGGAAGCACACTAGATAAGAGAGATCTGAAAACATATAACCTTTATAGGGATTCTAGAACAGAGGGTTTTTTTTTTTTTTTTTAAGCGATACAACCAGATAAGTACATTGTCTTTGCTCTGCTCAATGAATTTTTATAAAACCATTGCTTCTCTAAAAGCCTGCGAAATATGTGACATGTGAGATCTTTAGTTGCGGCATGTGAACTCTTGGTTGCAGCATGTGGGATCTAATTCCCTGACGAGAGACTGAACCCAGGCCCCTGCATTGGGAGTGTGGAATCTTAGCCTTTGGACCACTAGAGAAGTCCCTGAAAATTTTAATGAAAGTAGTAAATCTACACATGTACTAAATCTACACAAAAGATTTTGATAGAATTATCTCTTCTACTTTTAACAGTGACCCATGGGGTAGGTGTTAATAGACACATTTTATGATGTTAGATTCAAATAGGTTTAGTTACTAACTCAGTTTGTTTAGCTAGTAAGCAGCAGAGAAAGGACTGGTACCCATGTCTGTCTGTAGACGTCAACCTTCTTATCTACTCTTATATGGCTTCTTGAAGCCATTTCATAGAATTTACTTGTGTTATAATGGGGGCATTCTAGAAGAGGAGTGTCCTGATAATGCAAACACCCCAAGATAGAAGTGGGGCCTTTAGGACGGTGAACCTTTGGGATGCTCCTCTAATTGAGTGACTAGGTAATATTCTAGGCACTAAAAAGAAAAGGATCTAAGATCACTTTAAACTAAAGTATATCCTCCACCCTTCCAACTCCCTCCTCCCTTGGAAGGAATCTTGAATTTCTGTATCAGTGGTATTTGTTATAAAATTTCTGCTCACTCTGCAGTTCCATCAGGCATCTTGATCATGGTGTGGCTCACCTTCATGCAGAAAACTCCAGCAGGGGCAGAGAGGAGTACATTTCAAGCATGACCAACAATAAATACATGGGTTCTAAGCCAGTGCAAATGAGCTGAAAGTTCATCAGATGAGTTTTCACTGATTATTCCTACAGGACCAATCCAGCTATTGAGAAGTCAGTTTCCATTATTTTTTCCCCATGTGGCAGAACTTGCCAGGGGCCTGGAATACAATTTAGACTCTAGTCAGATGGGATTTGCACTTCGTCCAACCCTGAAAAGTCACTCCTTGGCTATTATTTTTCACTCTATTGTAAATAGCAAGAGGCAGATGAAAAGGTAAAAAATATGTTGGTTGGAAGATACTTATTCTCGCCTACCTAGGGTAATCAAGAGGCGACATCAGCTCCAGATTTGGTAAGTAATAACTCACATTTGACTTTAATACACTGTGATAAACTTTGAGGAATATATCTTTTAAAACATAAAACGCTTTACCTCTGATTTAAAGTTTGGGGGATTGGTCCTATGCCGTCGGCAGGTTAGATTTAGCATCTCTGGAAATTCCAGAGCAATTTTAAACTACTCTTTTTGATCACTTGCTGCAGTTCCAGCTTTCAAAGAGAATGAGATGTTTTGGGAATGAATTGTGATGGACTTATATGAAAATTTATATGACCAAGAATTGGATTTGTTCCCCTGGAATATTATAGATTATGTTTTATGTTGGAATTACATCAGTGTGCAGAGCAGCAGAAGGCTGGCTTAATGTAGCTAAAAATATACCTTGACTTTCCACTTGGAATAAAACTCTCCCCTCCCCAACCCGTTCCTTCCCTAATGAAAATAATGGCTTCATGACTCATAGACATGATAGACAGTAGGGAATATTTGAGTCTTAAAATAGGAAGAGTTTGAGAAAGGACTAATAGCCCTTTTCTAATTTCTTTCCCATCCATCTCTTTCCTCCTGTTTTCCCTGTCACCGTCCTATTTCAGGCCTTCAGCACCCCATGCCTCACTGCGGTGGCTCCTTTGTCAGTCTCCAATCTCTCTTTGCTCTAATTTGTCCTGCACACTGTGTCGTGGCCCATCCTCCTCCCACCCCCACTTTAATCATGTAATCCTATGCCATTTTTCAATGGGTTTCATTTGTTCCAAAGTAAATCACAAACTACCATTCAAAGGCCTTTCTAGATATGAACCTTGCCCCTTCCTCCTTCCCCACAGTCACTCACTTCCTAACCACTTCCAGGCCTTTACTAAGTCTTTCCTAGAGTTGGGCAATAACCTCCCTACTGGTTACATAGTTTCTTTCATTAAACCTGCTGTTGCCCAGTTTATGATTACAGTACCATTGGTAGCATGCAGGATGATTTTTGGTGCTATACAGACAGTATTTTTAAAAAATTATTTTTTATTGATGGATAGTTTCTTTACGATGTTGTGTTAATTTCTGCTGTACAGCAAAGTGAATCAGCTCTACGTATCTATATATCCCCTCTTTTTTGGATTTTCTTCCTATTTAGGTCATCACAGAACACTGAGTAGAGTTCTCCCAGCTATACTGTAGGTTTTCATTAGTTATCTATGTAGGCGTACTATTAGGAGCATATATATATTAATCCCAGTTTACCAATTCCTCCCACCACTTGGTGTCCATTCATTTGTTCTCTGTGTACACAGACACTTTTTTATTTTCAGAATTATCTCTAATCACATATTAATACTTTATTGTAAAAATACTACTAGTAGATCAAGACCATGAATTTATCCACATTATTGCTTAAAGGAAAGTCATCAAAAACGTGAGCTAGGAGGGTAACCTCATGAGGTTTGTGGGTCTGCTGAAACACTTCTACAGCATTTAGAACCCTAACTCTACCTCACCTCGCAAGGGCAGTTTCACACACTCACCCCCTGGGCTAGATCAAGGCTTCCTGCCTTGGCTACATCAGCAGTTGTTTGATTGTAACAATGGCAGAGCGACAGCACCAGCAAGGTCCTACCTTCTCGCCTTCCCCTTCCATTGCCTGCACCTGTACAGCAGTGATTAGAAACATTCCTGCAGTTTTCTGAAGAGCCTCAATTACAAATGATGATTATCTTAGCTGCGGAGAGAATCTTGTTCGATATTCTTGTTTTATTTTTTAAAATACTTACGGGAACTTGATGTTCAATGAAGACCCTTAGGCAGCAAGTGCTGAAAGAGGGAACAAAGATGATGTAGGAGAGGGCTGAACGTAGTGAAAGCTCTGAATCCACAAAATAAGTTGTGGCTTTGTAAATTCACTAAGTACATTTGAGGAACAATAAACCATAAAAGAGGTTACTGTGACCTTGGTTTCCGCATAGCTTTTGAGATAAAAGGTCTCAGTATCAGAATGCATTTGGTTGACTGTAGTGTTGTTGACTGATTAAAAACAATGCGTGCTCTTATGGAATGCTGATGAGGGATTGGTCCAGGTCCTGTGTGCAGGATGAGCTCTGGAGGCAGAGATCAAAATTGCTTTGCTAAAATGGAGCACTAAAATGTAAGCCTTTGTAACCAGAAATGAATGGGGCAGAGCTCCTGACATAAAGATTAAGTTGCTATACATTCACTTATGCATTTATTACTTATTAGAGTACCTATCTTAAAAGCATATTGAAGATGTTTCAAATTCTCATCATTGCGTAGGATAACAACGCAGAAAACATTTACTATCAGCGAGTGGGTTTCTTTGAATAGTGTCATATTTTTCTGATTGCTTTTGCTTTCGAAGTGATACTTGGGCTTTATTTTGATGCAATCATTTTTCACATGTACAACTTTTAGACTTAGGGATAAAAAAGTGAAAACCTTGACATGAACACAAGTGGTTCAAGCCTTGCAACAATTGCTTGTTTGGTGTGAACCTTGGGCAAGTTACTTAATTTCTTTAAGTCTCTGTTTTCTCTAGGAAAATGAAGATGCTAGTAGAATCTGTTTCATAGGGCTGTTTAGAGAATAGCGATAATGTATATAAAGCACTTAAATATTATATTTTCTACTTAATATTTCTCTCATCTATAAAATAAGAACAATGCAGTAAAGGGAACACTGTCAAGCTCTCTGGTCTCCTCCTAACTATGTACTGAGAGCGTGTGGTGAAGTTTGTAGATGGTATTGCAATCCAGGTTTAAGAATGCCTTGGTCTCACCCTCCCACTCACCTCTTTCTCCCCCTGTTGAGTTCAGCAGAGGGAGCTATATGGATAGGAAAAATAGCTAGATGGGGAACAGATTCTCTTCTAGCAATGTAAGCACTAATCAAGGCAGGTCTTTCCAGCTAAGACTGAATCAGAAAATACAGTTTAGATGTCAAGGTTTAAGTGAAGATCTCTGTTTAGTTCAGTTCAGTTCAGTTCAGTCGCTCAGTCGTGTCCAACTCTTTGCGACTCCATCGCAGCACGCCAGGCCTCCCTGTCCATCACCAACTCCCAGAGTTCACTCAGGCTCACGTCCATCGAGTCAGTGATGCCATCCAGCCATCTCATCCTCTGTCGTCCCCTTCTCCTCCTGCCCCCAATCCTACTTCTTAAATCAGGATAGCCCTGGCTAAGGTGGTTCCTCAGTTGCCAACAGAGATGTGACATGACCAGCTTAGTCTAAGGAAGTATGCCCTGCAGCAACCTTAGACAGCAGGGAAAATGAGAATGTTCTGCTCTTGAGCTGACCTTTAAACCAGATTCCCTGACCTAAACTACACCACTTTGTAAAATGTGGCCCAATGAATGTCCTGGCTTCTGACCAAAGAGATCAACAACCCTTCCTCTCATGACAGCAGGGAGGAAGCTAAAGGATCATCACTTTCCTAAATTCCTTCTCAAAGTGTGGAGTCTGTTGCACTGGGGCTGCTAGACTTAGCAAATAGAAATATAGGACATGCAGTTTAAATTGAATTTCAGATAAACAAGGAATTGTTTCATAGTAAAAGTATTAATATGTCATGTCCAATATTTGGGACATTGCTTATACTAAAATATTATTTGTTATTTATTGGAAATTTAAAGTTTAAATTTACCTGGCAAGTTTGTTTCTAACAGTTTTTTAAGGTCTATTTGGTAATGGTTTATTGAGACTGATAGAAAAGCTTTTAGAGCTCTTTGGGAGGTTGTCCTGTGTGTTGTAGGATGTTTAGTAACATTCTTGGCTTTTAATCACTAAAGCTCAATAGCATCTTTCCTCTTTCCATTGTGACAACCAAATATTAATATGCCTCGAGACATTGCCAAATGAGTGCCAAATCACCCCTAACTGAGAACCACTGCTTTAGAGACAGTAGCAAAAGCCAGGCTATGAAGCATATCAGGATAGCAGACCAGAAGGTGGCACTTTTTTTTTTTCTTCTACTCTTTTGGCCACAGCGCATGGTATGTGGGATTTAGTTCCCCGACCACAGGTCAAACTCACACCCCCTGCATTGGAAGCATGGAGTCTTAACCACTGGACCACCAGGAAAGTCCAAGAAAGTGGCACTTTTATCTAGTACTGATGCAGATCCTGTCCTTATCTCCATTCCTCATCCCTTCCCACATTCTGGGCTCCTTCATGGTAATGTAACGAGCTGTCTAGACCTATGTAGAAAATACCAATAATGCAGTTTTGGTCCAGTGTTGATTATAATCACTAGAAAATCATGCTCTACTCACCTTACCTTTCTGAACAATTCACATGAGCCTGTATATGGCTCCTCTTCAGGTTTTAACTCAGATATCTTTTTTGAAGAACACCCAACAAAATATTAAACCAAGTACTTAAATTTTATAATTTTATCACAGGTCATCAGTTTGTGTAACCTGGGTGAACTTAACATTTAATGGGCAAAATTCTTAGAGTCAAAGTGCCTTAATTAAGTGTATGTACTATTCTTTTGTTCAGTTCTGTAAAAGGAGAAATTTAGAGGCATTGGATAATGAATTCTGCCCTTCAGACATTTCCACCTACACATTTATCCTTGAAAAAATGCTGATATGCCTTCATGTGGTATTTCCTATTTGTGAAGGTTCCCTGACTGAATATGTTGTCTCACTTCTTTGGGAAAAAAAAGAAAAAACTGAGGTGACTTTTGCCTTATTAACTTTGATTGTCCAGCATTGATAATTAATTTTGTAGGCCTATCAGCTTATGTAGTGGGAAAATTTCATTAGCAAGTTAAATGTAACTTCGTTTCTTCATGGCTTCCC
Source organism: Bubalus kerabau (assembly GCF_029407905.1). NCBI lineage: Eukaryota > Metazoa > Chordata > Mammalia > Artiodactyla > Bovidae > Bubalus > Bubalus kerabau. Next base: position 33,083,702 of record NC_073643.1, on the reverse strand, counting down.
ATATTTTGTAGGCTTTTAGAGAAGCAATGGTTTTATAAAAATCCATTGAGCAGAGCAAAGACAATGTACTTATCTGGTTATATTGTGTAGGAAAAAAAACCTCTTTCTGGAATCCCTATAAAGGTTGTATGTTCTCAGAGCTCTCTTATCTAATGTGCTTCCTTAAATCAGAATGTTCTTTTCCCTAAGAAGCCCACCTTAAAGAACAACATTATCTTTATTTGTGATCACAGGCTTTCATCATGGCAGAAAAAAAAAATATGAACCTTCTCAGACCCTGATATTTGTATTTAATCAATAACCACGTTCCTTTTTCATCTGTCTTACCTCTGCAATTGCATTTTCCCAGCTGTGTATGCTTTATTGTGTAAGAATTCAATTGAAAGAGCCATTCATGTTTGCAAAAAGGATGATGTTTTATTATTGGTGATAAAGAAAAGAAATTTCACACTTTGTATAACCGACCCTTTCTGTTAGAGCATGGCAAATTCTGAAAGTGAGGAATAAGTTAACAAGCCGTGGAAAGAGAGGCCACAGAAGGATCTTGTAGTATTCTGACCACAGTATAAAATAAGACCTGACAATTTTTATGTCTTTAATTGACAAGTATTCAGTTCACTTCTGAAATGGATCATCTTTGCCCAATTTGAGGGTTATGTAGACTAGAAAGAATAAGGGGATGATAGTCAAAATATTTAACATTTACATGACATGGCCTGATGAATGGGATGAGATGCCGTATTATTGGGACAGGATCCCAAAGACCCTCTACAGGTCCAGATGGTCTTCCTTGAGTGACTGGACTGTGAGGAAGTGGGTAGGGGCTGGGAGAGGGCCTAGGTGGTTAGGGGTATGGGAGAAGCCCTAAGGAGGTTCACAGCAACAACTGTTTATGAGCCAGTCTGGTAGTATTTTGATATTTGAGCAACTGGAACAGGTATATAGCTGTGTAGAGCTGAACTAAGAAGTAGAGAATCCTGGGGTAATGCACGGCCATTAGAAACTTAGACCACCACTTTGAGTTTCTGACACTGCCATTAAATCACTGTATGATCTAGGATCAGTCAGTACTTGGGGGACTGTTTTCTCTTTTGAAAATATTGGGTAACAACAACTTTAGGTCCCCTTCATAATAGTTTACATTTTTCCATCCTAAAGAGCTGCAAGTTCTATGCATACAGTTGTCTCTAAGCTTCTAGAAAGAATTGGGACTACAGTGTTTCATAAGGGTTGGGCTCTGTCTTGCTCTGCGCTTTGTGGATAACACGATAATTGAACAAGGACAAAGCCTGCAGGAGCCGTAGATGCACTGTGTTACCAGGAACAAGACAAGAGCAGTTCAATGTTCTTTCTATGGGCAGTTTAAAATATTTTCAAAAGATAAAGAGTTTTCAGTGTTTTGAGGAAGTTATTGCATAGTAGAAAAATGTGCTAGTTGGCTACACACACAAACCAAACATGCCTTTTGTCCCAAATTGCCAAAGTCAGGCAAAGATAGATATTTTGGGATTTGTTGTTGTTGTTGTTTGTCTTGATCATAAAAAATTCTGTTGACTCATTTCACTTTTGTGTTCTTTGGTTATTGACAGTGTGTTTTTTTTTTTTTTACGTTCGATGAAGGTAGTGAGACAGCATCATTAGAATATTTAAGAACACATTTGTGAGCAGCGCCATGCCTACAGAGACTGCACAAAATTCAAGTGACTTCAGCCTCCACAAATCGCTTTAATTTGTTTGATTGTTTGTTTTAGTTTGTTGGAGTCAAAAGTCACTTTCTAAGTTTATACCACATCTTAAAAGATTTTTTATAAATATGAAAAAGTGCTCAATATAATTATGAATCACTTGAATTTTCAGAAAAAGAAAAAAAGATATGGTTTCTGCAGCACATTCTGTATTAGGAAACTCAGTGCTGAATAAGTACCTGTACATGAATTTCTTTCGGGTTCCTACACAACTGATCATTTAGTAAAATGAACTGGTTCTGTTTTAATATCCTGTTGCTTATTGTACCTGACAAACAGAAATGAGGAAAATGAAGAATTAACGATCTGGGGTCATTTTCTTGAAACTTGCACATAATTCCCATTTCTGCTTATTAGAATAAAGAAAAGATTTTCTGTAACAAATTAAGAATATGCATAACCTGTTATGACATAGTCATAAGCATATAATAATATGGTCTAGAATTACAGTACTCTCTCAAAGTACATCATATTCAAAATTCACTGGGTATGTCTTAGAGACATCTGTTGTAATTACAGGAACACGGTTTCTAATTCATTTAATTCCCTTTCCTACCTAAACTGTACATATAAGTGAATTTTAAGAGACTGTATAAATAAATTTTTAATTACAAAATGATGTTATACAATACATTATTAATAATAACCAACAATGCATAATGTTTATGCATGAGTCCATTAGAAAGACAAGCTAATGTATGTCAATTCTAAAAGAATGCACTAATTTGTCCTGAATTTGTGAATGAAGTTGAATCCATGATGCAAGCCAATGAGTGCAATAACACAGAATGGTTCTGCATGCTATTTTGCAGTCAAGAAACATCTTGTACCTATGGCATTTAAGAAGTATGTAAGATTTGTTCATCACATGTGATCAAGATCTGATTTTTCAGCGAGCCATGCGGTGGGGAAATTTGGAACAAGACCACTGAGTTGACAATACTAGCTTTTCCCCAGACAGGTGCAGAATAAAATGGTCTAGAGCATCCAAGAAATGTGTACAGTCCTTACATTTCAGCACATGAAAATCACAGGCTCATTGTCATGAAGTTTCCCCTGAGGGCCAAAAGGTCTGCCTGAACACGGTTCCTTTGTTGTGCTAACGATAACAAATTTCGGAAATCTCCATGGCCAGCTCCAGACAGTCGCTGGTCTCGTGACAAGATTCAAAAAGGCTGCAGTCAATGTCAGAGTTGCAGTTGCAGTCGTTCCGGGAGTGGCTTTCATCTGAGGTGTGATGGTACCTGAGAGAGGGGCAGCAAACATTGATACACACCGTTTCACACGTGTCTGGGAGCATCAGGAGACAGTCCAGAAACTGGCAGAACAGACAGGTGAGGATAAGGGAGGCGCAGTCCTCTGTGGAAAGAAGAAAGAAAGACAATTAAATGTGGCTCATCTGGGGATGCAGATGCAGGGCAAGCATGTGCAGTGGTGTGTTTGATAACTTTATAGCCGACTCTTAATTATTTATCTGTATTGGAGGTGATGTACACCGTTATTTTCTCAACTGCTCCCACCCCCTGTCCAGTACTCACTCTACTTAAGTAATTGCTTTATTAACTTCCTGAGCATTTCCTATTGATTCCACATAATCTGGTTATTTAAAGTGCTGTCCCTTTTCTAAACTCCTATATTTACATTGTGTATAGAGGTGCTGGGAAGTTGCACAATTAGCTACCTCTCTTGAAACCTTGCAGTGGTCTGGAAAAGAGCAAGTCCTCCTCAAGTGCTGGGAGCTTTCAGGAGCAATTAGATTTGGGGACAAGGAGAGACCATCCACATTTCTGGCTTCTCGTCACAAGGCTTTTTTATTTGTTTGATGTGGATTCCAGTAAATCTGCCACACCCATATTCAGTGCCAGTGAAAAGCACATTTCAAAACCTAACATAAATTACTTTTTAAATAATCGTAGTTGTTTGTGGTAGTATATTATTTTTAAGCCCTGTCTCATTTTTCCTCCAGGAGATCAGCGAGGAATCAACCTTGATTTTATATAGTTAAATGAAATACATCATCATATACACCTAAAATGGTATAAATCTTATCAGTCCTATGTAAGAAAACTGTTTTAGAAATTTGCTATGCAGACTTGTAAAAATATGAAAAGTATCTCTAAGGCATCGAAGGTAATTGGTAATTCTAGCCAAGCAGCTGTGATGGGTTATGGATTATTTTTGTTTGTTTGCTTCTATAAAGGAAATTAGTTAGAAGATGAAGTAGTTCTTTTGTTAAAATTATAACTTCTTTCCTTTTCTTTCTTCATTCTTCCTCCCTCCTTCTTTTTTTTTTTTTTAAGTTAAGAAAGTCTCAAAAACATGTAAGAGTTTTTAAAAAGGGTAGGTAAGTGTTCATATGATATATCATCTAATTAATTAAAATCAGTATACTGAAGACTGCTGATGGTTGAAAGTAACATTTTAGTGTGAACTGGGGAAAATTCCCCTCTCCTAATGGGCGTATCAGTCAATTAACATTATTACACTTTTGTAATCTATTTTTCCTCCATTAAGAATGTTAGTAATCTTTGGTCTTCAGACTTCAGTTGACTGACTACACAAGCCTGCAAATTCTGCTTTCTGCATCATCTGCCAGTGCTGTCTAAGTGTTTTTAGGTCCCCATCCATTGACTTCTTAAGAATGTCTTCCGGAAAACTTTTTTCTGTTATTCATAACAGAACTGCTCTTCTGTTGCGCAACACTGCTTAGTGTTTAAGAGAAGGGAGAACATGGAAATTCTCTGAAAGGGAACAAATATTTTAAATACACTCATTCTAATTTATTTAAAAATATCTATATATAAAGGTCTAAAATGAGTTCTGCATACAGATAAACAAAAATCTTCCTTCATCCCTCAGTCCCTCCTGCCCTCTCCCCAGCCTCTCACCCTCTGATTCTTTCTTCCCAGTAAGACAGAGTGGTAAAGAACCAGGCCATAACTTTTATGACCACTTTAATTGCTATATATTGTTGCAGGTGCTGTGGCCATTACTCAGTATTTATAGTTTAGGTGGCCTATTTCATAATACGTCTATGGTGTGTGTACTCATCTCTCTGCCAGACAGGGTGTATTTTTATTCCCTTAGAGCCAGCTTCTAGCATGTGGCCAACTCACCCATAGGTCACAAGTCACTACAAATCACCCACAAAAATTCATCAGTGAGTGAGTGCCGTTCATAGACTATTCTCAGTATGCATTTCTGAAGAGGGCGTGTTGGTGGTCAAAGATCTTGGGCATAAAGCCTCATCACTTTTTTTTTTTTTTTTAATGCCAAGACTGCTGCTCTAGCAGCCCCTGGTAAAGAAGAGACTCTCAGGAGAAAATATTCCAAGCAAATGCTCCCTGATCTCTTAGACTGGAGAATCAGAGACTTACTCAGGTCTGTGACCATATAAAAATAATTTACCCACCAGATCCTGTCATTTGTAAGTATTACAAGACTCAAAGTTTGGTTTAGAAATAAGTCAGGTTGGGTGCAGGGTGTCCTCTGGGGATGGGAGCTGGTATTTCCTATCAGAGTGTGAAAACCTGTTTGTGAAATGGCCTTGTAATTTCCTGTGGGTATATAACTGGTTTGAATCCTCTTGCCAACATCTCCTCAAGTTGTCAGACCCTGGAGGTCTCTGCTTCTGATGTACACCATAGATTTTATGTATAATATTATATATATATATATATATATATATATTGTACTATATATATATTGACCTAATCTTTTGGGCAAGCTGGCATTTGTTTCCTTCCTTATCTCTATCTTGCACTTGAGAATAGAGCCCATTATTCTTTTTCTGTTTATAAGTCAGTCCTTTTTATTTGGTTATAAAAGGCAGAGCCTCTAGCCCAGAAAAACACAGCAATATTAATGAATTGAAAACAGATTTTCCCCCCCACTTTCAAGTGTGTTCCACACAGTTCCTAAAAAACGTATTAAATAATTCTGCATGATCAGGGGAAACTGTTTTGCGTATGGTCCATTTTTGTTTGCACAAAAGTAGCGTAAGCAGTTCAGGGGAAAAGTCTCAACTGTTTGAAAAGAGAATTGGACTTTCCATTCTCCTGAATGGGTCTATTTTCCTTTGCCTGCAGTATTCCTTAGGACTTTAATGTTGCATGAACTTGATGTTCCATAGCCTATCATTAGCACTCCTCGTGGCCAATCTCAAGTATCATGACCTCGTGCCCAGCATCCATCCAGCCACCTGCGTCTCATCTCATCTGCACTGTGTTCAGAACATCTCTCACTTAGCAAGGCCACCTTGCATCATGGAGCTCCCTCTTTCCCACATTCCACAAACCTGTCTCTTCCCTAATTTTATCTTGTGAATGGCTCCTGAATGCACATATGAATTGCCTCAAAGCTGCACCTCATTCCTCTCATTTTTCTTTTCCTCATCATACCCTCTCCACCCAATTCTCTCCTGAGTTTCACTGATTTCCTTGCAGAGTCCTATTTGAAATTCGTCAGCCTCTGTCCACTATCTTAGCTGTAGCCACTATCAGGTCCATGGTAACAGCCTCCTGTCCAGGACACTGCTTCCACATGAGCCCACCTCAAATTCATTAGCCCTTGTGATATTTAAAATCATAAATTAGAACATCTCACTCTCCCTTTAGAAGTAGGTCCTAAATCCTTACCTCAGGCTACAAAGCTCTCTGCTTTGAATCTTCTCTTTGGTTTTATCTTCTTCCAAATGCCCTTCTCTCTGTGGCTTCTGCTGGTGCCACTTACTTCTGTTTTGTCTACTAATAGTTACTAGTGGCTGAGGAGCTAATGTGCATACTGATGATCTACTGGTAACTAGGAGGGACCAAAAGAAGAGGTGGCAGAGCTTTCCTATTATTGCTAATTTCCTCACTTGACTTTTCAGCTCTCTTCATACCTTTGCGGCACATTCCTTACGTATTAAATTCCTTTTATTGACCTACCTGGCATCACAGCGTAGGCTCCGCATGTTGCTGTCAGGATACCCATCTCATTTCTCACTTCTTCCTTCCTTAAACCTGAGTTAAAGGAGATCTGAGACCTGCAGGCCATTCAGCCGAATGTGGTATTTGCCTTTGAGCAAGAAGCCATGACAAAAACCCTCTTAGGGTGCTTTTATTTCCTCTTAGGGTGCTTTTATTTCCTCTTTTGGAGAAGGCAATGGCACCCCACTCCAGTACTCTTGCCTGGAAAATCCCATGGATGGAGGAGCCTGGAAGGCTGCAGTCCATGGGGTCGCTGAGGGTCAGACATGACTGAACGACTTCACTTTCACTTTTCACTTCATGCATCGAAGAAGGAAATGGCAACCCACTCCAGTGTTCTTGCCTGGAGAATCCCAGGGACGGGGAAGCCTGGTGGGCTGCCGTCTATGGGGTCGCACAGAGTCGGACACGACTGAAGTGACTTAGCAGCAGCATTTCCTCTTTACTTTCACCCCTAGGGTGCATGGAGGATGTGAAGACTGTGAAGTGCTAAGTGATACTCTTATGATCCTGAAGGACTACTGCAGCCTCTGGACCATTCCAAATGTAATTAGAATATTGGCTGTTTAAGGGGGAGAATCTGTTTCTGTTTTATATATGCATTCATTTGTATTACTTTTGGTTCCACATATCAAGTTTGTCTTTCTCTGCCTGACTTACTTCACTAAGCATAATATTCTGTAGTTCCATCTACGTTCTTGCAAGTGCCAGCATTTCATTCTTTTTTATGATTGAGTAGTATTCCCTTGTACAGGTACACCATATCTTAACGTGGTTGCTAAAGTGGAGATAGAAAGGGGGGCAAATTAGGGGTATGGGCTTCACAGATACAAACTACAGTATATAAAATAGGTAAGCAACAAGGATGTACAGTACAGCACAGGAAATCATACTTGTTATTTTATAATAACCTATAGTAGAGTATCGGAGAAGGCAATGGCATCCCACTCCAGTACTCTTGCCTGGAAAATCCCATGGACGGAGGAGCCTGGTGGGCTGCAGTCCATGGGGTCGCTGGGAGTCGAGCACGACTGGGCGACTTCACTTTCACTTTTCACTTTCATGCATTGGAGAAGGAAATGGTAACCCACTCCAGTGTTCTTGCCTGGAGAATCCCAGGGCCGGGGAGCCTGGTGGGCTGCCGTCTATGGGGTCGCACAGAGTCGGACACGACTGAAGCGACTTAGCAGCAGCAGCAGCATAGTAGAGTATAATCTGCAAAAATACTGAGTCACTATGCTATATACTTGAAGCTAACACAGTCCTGGAAATCAAGCATACTTCACATTTAAAGAGGCAGGGAACTCCCCTCATGGTCCAGTTGTTAAGATTCTGCACTTCCAATGCAGGGGACACAGGTTTGATCCCTGGTCAGGGAACTTAGAATCCCACATGCTGTACCACATGGCCAAAAAATAAAAAAAAAAAATATGGGAGAAAAAGAGAGGCAGAATCTGCCTCATTAGAAAAGATCATATTTAGTTAAAAAGGAGACGGTAACAGTGCAAAGGAATTTCCACTAGTGTACCTGAGGTCAGTCCCTCACTCACGATCCTGTCCTCTCTGAGTTTGCCCTTCTAGCTGTCGTTCTTGCCACCACCATGTCTGGAATCAGGAGGAGGGCGGAACCAGAGGTGGCTGTAGCTGCCCTCTCTGGTCCCTGTCACACTTCTCAACTCCAGAAGCATAGCTCCGGCATCTTTGGGAATCATTTTCCAAAGTGGCAAGGACATGATTTTAAAAAATACAGATTAAAAAAATAATCCTATCCTCTTCTCCCAAAACAAAATTAAAAACAAAAACAAAGCAAAGGACAAGATGAACCTCATCCAAACGGCATATTCTGGTACATTATGGTTAGTGTTCTGTCACCGAGAGAACTTGGCGTTAATAACAAGATTCATGACATGGTGGCTCCAACTGGTTACTGGAAGTTTTGGGTTCAAAAGTATAAAAATTGGTTCCCACTCCCCCAACATTAAGTTCTTCAAAAAAGTCTGTAATGCAGAATGGAAATAGATAAAGTGTGACTGCCTTTCTCTAGCTGGGGTATCATCCCTGATTTTATCAATTTTAATAACTACTTAAATATGTCAAGATCTATTTAAGTTCAGACAAGCACAACTAACATTCAAGTTAGTTCTTTAGAACTAGAATGACTAGATTTGGGTGATACTTAGTAAATTTGTGCTTATGTTTTTTTCTGAGCAAATGAACTGAAATAATTATAAAATTGAAACATTTTATAAGGTGACACTATTGCATTTAATTGTATGAAATTTACAGTGTAGAAAATGTAATCATTTTATTCAGTAGTCCATGGTGTAATTAAGACTATTCTTTTGAGGTGTCTTATATTTATGATTTTCCTCTTCCACTTGGATGAGACACCTCAGATTCAAAATTATACATCCATTAGGTATATTCTCAGGATTCTTTTTAAGCAGCCTGTTTTCTCATAGTATGTATATCCCTGGTTTTATCATCCACCGGGATGCTTGTACAGTCAGATCATAGAAGCAGAAGCACAGATAGTGCTCTGGACTTCTCCCCTTTTCTCCAGGAATGGGACCACACAGATGAGCCATGATTTAATAATAATGTCGCAGCACATAGTGTGTGATGCGCAGTAAAGATCCTTCTTAAATTCCCATCAGTGCACACACCATGAACTGTGCTAATGGATGAAGCACATTTTACAAAATCTGCATGTGTGAGGCTTCTCCATCCTTGTTTTAAGTGGGGAAATGTATATAAATAATAGATATTAGCAATTAAGCATCCATTCCTATGCACTCATTTATATATTTGAAAATAAATTAACCACAAACTACATGAAAGTGGACGCAGTCTTCTCTTTTCCCTTCTGTTTCCCCTGCTGTTCCTGAAAGATATTTCTGTATTTATCTCAGTATGAACAATGACCCCAGCTCTCAATTTCTGCATCCTTAAATTAATTACTATCAAAATTTCCTAAAATGAAGTGAATCTGATTTAACTGTTTTAGTTCCTTGATGTTTGCTGTCCAGGATAATAAGAGTTTCTTCACACTGTTTGTGGGCCCTTGTCTGGATGTTTTACTGTCTTTTAACCAGATACCAAAAGTGCTTAGCTTGGTAGGGAGGTTTTTTTTTTTTTTTTACAGCTAGGGAAATGAAGGGTAAACTATTACCTAGGCTGTTAGCTTAATATTGGAATTTCCTGGGCCACAGTATCCTTGGTCCAGGCCTTAACAAGACAGTCTAATTCAGTGGTCTTCATGAATCTCCTTTGCTCTTTTGCAGAGTGAATAGTTTTTTTCCTACATGAGGCACCAGAGTAGGGTTGCCATTTTAACAGAATAGTCATTTGCGTCTTCCCTGAGAATACAAGGGTTCAGGCAACATGCTGACTGCATTGGCCTTCTCATTCTGCCAAGATACCTGATAAGACAGGTCAGAGTGTTTCTGCTATACGTGTGTGTGTGTGGATACATATAATGGGAATTCCTGATTCTGGAATCATTACAAGAGCTGTGTAACGCTGACATGATTTGACAGAATTTTTTAGTGTCAAAATGCTGAGAATGCTGTTGTATTGCCTGTTTTCTTGATTAGCACCAAGCTCTAACAAAACAAGAAATATGGACATCATCTTGACTCAAGGTCATAACCTGGCAGTCTACAGGCCAGAGTTAGCCAAAATCCATGTCTCGTTGTGAGTATCTGGGGCTTCATAAAGGAAGCTGGCAACATCATAAGTGTTGCCAACACTTACAAATTGAGAGGTTGCGTGTAACATTCTAGGTCTGGCAACTCTGAACCTCTTTTTCCTTCTGGCAACAATTAGTTGGAGCTGAGTAGAGGCGGTGCTCTTTACCTTGCCATAATAGTCACCAATGCCTGTTGTTTATCTCCATGCTTCATTATTCACATTATCATCTGGCAACTGCATTTGCAGGAGATCCTGTCTGTAGCTTCTGGTCCAAGCATCCATGACATTTTCACAAGATCATATATAACATGTATTAGAAATCTTTTCCTTACTTTTTAAAACCATAATCATAATAAAAGCAAAAATTAGACACCCATTATGTGATAGACTTTGGGATGTTTTACCCATGCTGTTTCATTTGATCTTCAAAACACCGTATGGCATGTTACTAGCACCATTATATAACTGAAAGTCTGAGATTCATAGGTGGTAAAACTTTATCCAGTTTTATACAGTGAATAAATTTGAGTCAGGAATTAAACTGATGTGATTTCAAAGTTCCTGTTATACAGAGTTCATTTCATTTTTTGTCTTATTTTGAAAGGCAAATATGAATTTAAATATAGACCAGAAACTATACCCTGTTATGTTTTCCTTTGAGAAACTTCGAGTTTTCCTTAAATGCAAATATCAATATGGAATATTATAAAGCTCTTGAGTGATTTGCATCTTCTGTAAAGGTCACTGCAAAGTTAGCCTGACTAAAATTCCATATGTCTTAGTCTGAAGTCCATTACTTTGAACTTGACTATGCTGATCATTTAACATCAGCTCAGTTTGAAATTGGTTTTGCAAATGAAACATGCCTCTTATGTCATACATCGAGATGGTTTTGTAGCTTTGCACTGATTCAAATGTCTAGGAGGTAGTGTTACCAGAGGAACCAACCTTTTCCCACAGGCTGCTGATGTCAGCATCCTTATAGTTAAAGAAGTTTATTTTTACACTTTTTCAACTTTTTGATACTATTCCACTCTGCCTTCTTCTCCTCTCAGTCCTCTCAGTCTAGACTCAAAGGTTGAATAGTTCCAGATCCAAGAAGAGAAAAAAATTGGCCATTTAAAAAATTTACTTAATAACTCCATAGCCAGGATGATTATACCTCACTCAAGCTATTTAAAACACTTTGCCTCAGACTCCTACCTTGGAGAGCAAACAACCTGCCAAGCACCTCGTAATTGCAAGGTGACCTTGACATGTGTCATTCACCAGAGTTTTCAAATCAAAGTCTTCCTGTTTAATATTCATAAAGACTTTTTTTTCCCCCTAACAGCATATGTGATGATTTTCCAGGGGCTGGGGGTTGGGGAGCTTTATTTAGAGATGGGTTGATTGTGAGAAACATACCATCAGTGTCTCTCGGATGAACTGAAGTATCAGTTTGGAGGTAGGAAAATTTCGTTTGGCTTTCTTCAAGGGAGGACAGTGATATGCTGGATTCTGACAGTTTTTTCTCACTGGGGGTTTCCTTGGCTGGTCCATCTGTGATATTGAATTCGGATACTGAATTTATAACGATAGCATTAATGGCTTTCTGGTCTGCCTGCTTTTCATTTGTGAGTTGCACATCTAGATGAAAAAAGAAAACACACATACAGACACCCGCTGTAGTTGACATGACCTAGGGATCCAAAGATGGATGTTTGCGGACAAATCCCCATTCTAGACTTTTCTAAGATTAAAATATTATTTGAAAGTATGCAACGTTATTGAATAGGATTATTTTGAATGAAAATATATGTAAGAATAAACGTGTAATAATTATACAATTTAAAACACATGGCAATTTTCACATTTCATGGTAATTGGTAACACTAATTTCCATGGTGGTTTTTGTAGTAATGGGTGGGAGAAGCAAGGTGTTCATTCACTAGAATTAACAAAAATCTCATAAAATGTTGTCAGCTTATTGTCATAATGTGTTGTGAATCTCAGAAGTAGTATTGGGTTAGCCAAGAAGTTGGTTTGGGTTATTCTCTAACATCTCATGGAGAAACCTAAATGAACTTTTTGGCCAATAAAAGGATTTTTAAACGCTGGACAGTACTGTTTAATAATGTGTATGATCTCAATCAAGTTGTTGCATTCCTTTGTCTTTACAGACCTCAGTTTCCTTCCCTGTATAAGAAAAGGGATCACACATAACCAGCCTATAAGCTCATTTCCATGTCTGCCTTGAAGACTCTTGGGTTGCCAGTCTTTTCTCTGCTTTGCCATTTGTTAGGTCCTTATAAAGGTGATAGTCTTTCTTTGTGGCTTTGAGAGTGTACTTCTTGGGGAACAGGCTTTTATTTCCATGTAACAACCTGGGAGGGAATGTCTAGCAAGCTCTTTGACTGAGATCCTGGTTTGGAGAGAAACAGGGGAGGCTGAGAAGACCTAGATGCTTCATGTGGTTCACAACTCCCATGTTTGTTTACTTATTCCCACATAATAATTGAGGGTGTTAGCACTGGGCTGGGCCCTCAGAATTCAGTGCTGCCTAACTGGGGCTGCCCTGGGGGTTCAGACAATAAAGAATCTTCCTGCAATGCAGGAGACCCAGGGTCAATCCCTGGGTCAGGAAGATCCCCTGGAGAAGGGAATAGCAATCCATTCCAGTATTCTTGCCTGGAGAATCCCCTGGACAGAGAAGCCTGGTGGGCTACAGTCCATGGGGTCGCAGAGAGTGAGACATGACTGAGTGACTAACGCAACAGAGGTATGGTCACTGGCTTTTAGAAATGTCGAACAAATTAGCAATGCAGTAAAATGTTGAGGAGCGTACAACAGAAGCATACCACAAAATCAGGTTAGAGAAAGAGACCAGACAGGGTAGTGGTGCAGTTAATGTATAGCTTAACTGCACCAGTGAAGTGATCCAGAGATGCAGAGAAGGGTTAACAGATGTGAAACACACATACCTCCAGACTGATTCCCAGGGACTTCTCCAGACCTCAACAAGCACCAGTCCTGGGGATCCGGCAGCACTATTGGGAGGTAGTGAAGATGCTTTCTGGAGGATTTCCTTTTCCATCACTAGCCCAGTCCCTGATTGAGTAATGCTCACTGAGTGACTGAAATCAATAAAAGAGTTGGCAACCTGGTTTAATTTTGCTGTGGTTAGGCAGCTCAGTGCAGGAAGTATCTTCTTGCCAACTCCATTGTCATTGTCCTTTCAGAAGTTGCTTTTTGGTTTGAAGCAGATGAAAATCTCTACTTGATCCTACCTGCTAGGACGGGGGTTCCTAGACCTATCTACAGAGTAGAATCATCTTGGAAATCTTTTAAAACTTGGAAATATTTTAAAGATCAGGCATCCCCTCTATCCCTTTAACAGATTGGATTACAGTTCCTCAGAGATTTTGGAAGCTCCCCAGGAGATTCCAACATGCTGACAAGTTTGGGAACCACTGCCATAGTGACCTTCTGCTTTTGAGAGTGGAAAAAGGAGAGGACAGCCTACTGATAGGTACATCAGTGATTTTCAGAAGCTAATTTTGAAACAGTTGCTCTCCAAAGGCTCCTAACTTGTGTGAGAGCTGACACTATTGCACACACAGTTGTCTTCAGCCTTTTTTGTTTCTTTCTGAGCCTCCAAATAGACTTGACTTTCAACAGTGCTTAATTTTTATTTTCTGTCTCTTATGCTCTTGGCTTTAAATCTCTTAGATGCAGTTTGATTCACATTAAAAGGGACTGGCAGAAACAGGTTCTGGAAAACATCTATTGTTGGTAGCATTTAATGTAATATCAACCTAGGCAGCAAAAACCAGAGACATCATTTTGACTACAAAGGTACATATAGTCAAAGCTATGGTTTTTCTAGTAATCATATATGGATGTGAGAGTTGGGCCACAAAAGAAGGCTAAGCATTGCAGAATTTATGCTTTCTAACTGTGGTGCTAGAGAGGACTCTTGAGAGTCCCTTAGACAGCTAGGAGATCAAACCAGTCAATCCTAAAAGAAATCAACTCTGAATATACATTGGAAGGATTGATACTGAAACTGAAGCTCCAATACTTTGGGCACCTAATGCAAAGAGCCGACTCACTGTAAAAGACTGTCATGCTGGGAAAAACTGATGGCAAGAGGAGAAGTGACGGAGAATGAGTTAGTTGGATAACATCACAGACTCAATGGACATGAGTTTGAGCAAACTCAGGGAAATAGTGAAGGACAGGGAAACCTGGTTTGCTGCAGTCCATGGCGCTAAGAGTCGGACACAACTTCACTTTCACTTTTCACTTTCATGCATTGGAGAAGGAAATGGCAAGCCACTCCAGTGTTCTTGCCTGGAGAATCCCAGGGATGGGGGAGCCTGGTGGGCTTCCATCTATGGGGTCGCACAGAGTCGGATACGACTGAAGTGACTTAGCAGCAGCAGCAGCAGCAGCATGGGGTTGCAAAGAGTTGGATACAACTTAGCAACTGAATAACAGTAATAACAATGTAATATTGAATTGATAGAATTAGCTCAACAGATTGAGAAACTCTTGGATTCTAACTCAGGAGAGATTCATGGATTTAAGATAATGATGATAATGATAAAAAAGAATAGTTTATTTTTCTTACTTGGATATCAAAGTGTCGACTAACCACCTATGATCACAAATAGTCATTCAAATTATGCCTTCAGTACTCTGAGAAGTACTGACATTTGGGGCCGGATAATTCTTTGTCACAGGGAAATTATAGAATGTTTAGCAACATCCCAGTCCTCTCCCTACGTGATGCCAGTAACACCAATTGCCCCAGGATACAATAAACAAAAATGTCTGTGGATGTTGCCAGATTTCCTCCCAGGGTTAAAATCATCCATTTTGAATACCAAACCACTGCCTTAAATGCACATGTGCACGCACGCATGCACACACACACACACACACACACACACACAGAAAATTGTATACATTTATGTCAAGTATTCTGTGTTACCACTATGTACCTTATTTAAGCATCACAAAGACACTAGGGGGCAGTTATTGTCAGCCTCCCAGAATACATGGGAAACGCATAAATTGGTACCCCAAGTTAACAGATGAATGAGTAAAGCCAAGGCTTAGAAAGTTTATTTAGATAAGTTGCCTGAGGCTTCCTTGTTAGTAAATGATAGAGCTGGGATTTGAACCCAGGCCGTTTGGATTCCAAAACCGTTGCTCTTATCCCTGTCTCTTTATATTACTCAATATTTCGTCCTATTTGTTCTTAGCTTTTCTCTGTCCTTCCTCACCACTGGGACTGCACATCAGCAAAACCCTTTTCACTCTAAATCCTTTGATGTGTCACCTACTGGAAATCAAGCCTTGCAAATAACATCACTTTATAGACATATCTCTCCCTCAGCAGTCTTTACAAAGCAGGACTACCTTCTCGCACATTAGGGAATCCTGCCTGTTTAGTTACAGCTGCTCTAACCTCAGGAAGAGCTGATAGATAACGAAACCTTGATGAGTATAGAGATTACAGCAGCTATTTACTTACAGAATTAATTAACAATCAGTGCAAATTATCACACGTAGTCAGGCAGCATGTAATGTAAATTGCTTTTGCACAAAGTAATTCAGTAACAAAAAAAGTTGGATAGAGGTTACTGGAATGTAAGAACATGCGGAGAATACAGTATACAGCCAAGTGGTATATGATTCTCTTTTTAATTTCTCGACACTTTTAAGTATAGCATTTTGAATCTAAGTGGTGTGCTACATTAAGCAACCATTTGGAGACACTGGGCTTGTACTGAGAGAATTTTATAGAGAAGTTAAGCTGCCATTCATAAAGTTATTTTAATTCTATATCTGTTTATATTTTTATTTTTTTCCACTCCCCAGTGGGAACTATCTGTTACTCATTAGAAAATCATCTGACAAACACACATTTCAGAACCCAGTCTGTTCAACCCAGAATTCTGACATCTGAAATGAGTCACAATTTTGGGTGAATGTTACTGACATCTTCCGTCTTTTGTAGATGGAGTGCTAACAATAATTTCTCCAGATTCCTTCTTTTGTGGTGTTATTTGACTTTGTACCCAAAGTATTACAAAGTAACATAAGCTAAAAGGAGAAACACATAAAAAGTGGTATCACATCTTCTGCAGAGAAAACTATTTTGGAATTAAATAAGGAATTTGTGAAACTATATTTGGGATGTTATACATAGTTCTTGACATTAACTTAGAGAAAATAATTTTTTTCAACAGGAAAAAGATCACAAAAATTAGGACAAAAATTAGAAGTTCATCTGTATTGGGGAAAAATATTAAAGTAGATACTAAAAGTCAAGGAAATAGAAAATTTCTGTTTGGGCTAGAAGTAATTGCAGAAGCAGTGGGAATAAATGTGAGTAACAGAGAAGACAGACAGTTAATTAATTTTTTATTACCACTGAGCAAATGTTATTAATTTAGTTCAATTAACATTTATTGAGTACCCACATGCAATGGATGAATCAATGTGAGAGGAGATGTTAATTTATTTATTTGAAGTTTTTAAGGAAACATTTTAATGATTTTCATTTTTGCTAATTGTGACTTTAGAATTTTTGCATTGGTGCATCTTCAGAGTTTATACATATATCTATACATATGTATATTCAAATTATGAGTATACTTATGAACTACTTATTCAAATTATCAATAAGTAGCATTACCCCCACCCTATCCCACAGGCACTCCTCTGATTCTCTTCTTGTTTTTTTCTTCCCTTCCACTCCCCTTTCTCTCTCTGGGTTTACTTCTTTGACAGACCTTTCGTATCTCTGTTACTAGTTTCTTTTTCCCCTTCCCATTCCTTCAATATTCCTCAAACTTTGTCCTTTTAGTTCCTTGCTTTGTTCCTTGGTCTTAATTCACACTCACAACTCATTTTCTTTGTGCAGTTGGTTACCAAATCTCTATGCAGTCAGTCAGCCAGGCACATAACTATGTGCCTAGATATGCTTGGGATTTCAGAGACTAAGAGCAAATAGTCTTGGTCCTCAAGAGACCCACAGTCATCACACATTGCAATCTCAGACATGCAGCTGACTACTGTATGTTTTATTTGAATTTCCAGCCAAATTATTACAAGTGTTTTGTCTCTTTCTACTTGGACTTTCATTCTCCTCCCTGAACTTGATATTTCTGAAGATCCCTGAAGAATTCACAATTTACTTTCTTTTTAAAGTATTGTCCTTTTGCTGATTTCTAAAACTTAAAGTATTCTTTGATTTGTTCCATCCCTCCACCTGGTGTAGTAGTAAAGAATCTGCCTGCCAACGTAGGAGGTGCAAGAGATGCGGGTTTGATCTCTGTGTTGGGATGATCCCCTGAAGTAGGAAATGGCAACCCCTCCAGTAATCTTGCCTGAAAAATTCCAGAGTGAGGTACCTGGTGAGCTACAGTCCATGGGGTTGCAAAGAGTGGAACATGACTAAGCAACTGAGCACACTCACCAAACACACACACGTGCGTCCTTCCATCACATTATTTACCAGTTCTTATTTGTTCTTCCTTCTAAATATCTCACAAGTCCATCTCTGTTTTTTCATTTGCAAACTACCAGTCAGGTTTAATCTTCTGTGCCCTTAATTCTGGATTCCAAGGCACACCTCAGAGGTTTCGCTGGTTCTGTTGCAAAAGACCACAGTGAAACAAATATCGCAGTAAAGCAGGTCATGTGAATCTTGCCTTCTCAGCGCATCTGAAAGTTATGTTTACATTATACTATAGTCTGTTAAGTGTGTAACAGCATTTTGTCTAAAAACACAAGGTACATACCTTACTTAAAAATCCTTCATTGCTCAAAAATGCTAAGCATCAGTGAGTTGTAATCTTTTTGTCATAGTCACCTCAAAGATCACTGATCACAGATTACCATAATAAATACAGCACAAATGAAAAAGTTTGAAATACTGTGAGAATACCCAGGTAAAGAACCTGCCTGCCACTACAGGAAATGTGAGACTCAGGTTCAATCCCTGGGTTGGAAGATCCCCTGGAGGAGGGCACAGCAACCCACTCCAGTATTCTTGCCTGGAGAATCCCATGGACAGAGGAGCCTGGCGGGTTACAGTCCATGAATACATAGAGTCGGACATGACTGAAGCAACCTAGCGCAACTTAGCACAGCATGCACTGAGGATTATTAAAATGTGACACAGAGACTTAAAGTGAGAAACTGCTGTTGGAAGAAGTGACTCTGATAGAATTATTTGATGCAAAGTTGCCATAGACCTGCTTCCTTGGTGGCTCAGATGGTAAAGAATCTGCCTGCAATGCAGGAGACCCAGGTTTGATCCCTGGGTTGGGAAGATCCCCTGGAGAAGGAAATGGCAACCCATTTCAATATTCTTGCCCGGAGAATCCCATGGATGGAGTATCCTGGTGGGCCACAGTCCATGGATGGCAAAGAGTTGGACACGACTGAGCAGCTAACACACTTTTCAATTTGTAAAAAATGCAGTATCTGGGAAGCACTATACAGCAAAGCAAAACAAAACAAGATTGGCCTATATTTCAGTACCATTGATCTCAACCATAATAGCAGCTCTCCCAAGACATCTTATACACTGTGATAAAAATGATATTATGAGCAATGTTCTCCTGATCATATTACTCATAAAAAAGCAAAACAAAGCACACACACATCATGCATACACACAAAATGTCAGTAGCTCTTTCCTTCCCATTCTCTTATTCTCAATGGCTTAACTCAGTTCTATTGACAAATAGCCTTTTGAAAAAAAGTAGCTTGCTTTTAAGTTTTCCTTCTGAGCAATAAACTCCAGAAGTCTCTATGAAAATTATTAGATAAGACTTTAAGGAAGGATGATTTTCATTTTAATTCTGCACCAAAAATTTAAGGTGAGTGTGCATTTCAAATATTTGGACTATTTTTTAAAGCTGTGATGATGAATTACATTTTCCTTTGGATTTAAATTGTCCTCTAACTTAGAATTTAGTACTGTGATTATCTGTAGTTGAAATCTGATCAAAACAGAGAAGTGACATTTGTAAGTATAAGTTACCAAGCCATTAACAAATGATTGCTAAGCTGACACTGTACAGGTAAGAAAAAAAGTTTCTCCCATAGTGTGTAAAGTTTGTAAAGTTCACACAAATGTCAGAAGTGATATCTTGTTGTTAGAATATATGAACTGTCTTCTCCACAGCTTGGTGGGTAATGACACAATACACAAAATAGAAAAAAGCATACATGATCACACATGGTGAAAAATTATTAGAAAGAGCTAGAATCATTTTCCTGATGTATAGAGCACTGTTTTTCTTAAACTGAGTTAAGTTTGAGATCTGATACTATGGTTAACGACAGAACGAAATGAGGACGATAAGGATTCC
Source organism: Bubalus kerabau (assembly GCF_029407905.1). Taxonomy (NCBI): domain Eukaryota; kingdom Metazoa; phylum Chordata; class Mammalia; order Artiodactyla; family Bovidae; genus Bubalus; species Bubalus kerabau. The sequence goes on along the minus strand of NC_073643.1, from coordinate 33,063,914 downwards.
CTAGTAGTGACAAAAGTGTAATACAAGGTAACTGATACTTAAAGAAGTTGTATTTTAAAAACACACATTTTCTTTTTTCAAAGCTGAGTGGGGTAGTTTACTCAAGGTGAGAGTTGAAGGCTTCCTAAGTATCTCACCTTTTGAGATGAATGGCAGTCAGTAATTCATGGAATGTGCCATTGTTATATCCTGTTAGATAGGACCACATAAAATCTTATGTTCATTACCTCTGTTTTTTCAGTTCAGTTCAGTCACTCAGTTGTGTCCAACTCTTTTTGACCCCATGGACTGTAATATGCCAGGCCTCCCTGTCCATCACCAACTCCCAGAGTTTACTCAAACTCATGTCCATTGAGTCGGTGATGTCATCCAACCATCTTATCCTCTGTCGTCCCCGTCTCCTCCTGCCTTCAATCTTTTCCAGCATCAGAGTCTTAAATGAGTCAGTTCTTCATATCAGGTGGCCAAAGTACTGGAGTTTTTAATTTTTTTTTTGATGGGGGAGAAATAAATGAACTGAGTATATGGGATCTTCGTTTTCTTTAATTTTTCAGATGCCAATTCTGGTTAGATGTCCTTTAAAGACATTCAGGGTTTTTTTGTTTGTTTGTTTGTCTTTTTAAGACACTCAAGTAAAGCAGCAGTTTTATGTATTATTGTTTTGATTTGTCTTCTGCAGCGCTTCAACTAAAACTGTCTCAAAAAATATTAGATGAAATGTTTATCAAGGGCCATGACAAGAGGACATCTTAAGCCTTTTCAATCAGCCTTAGTAAATCGCTCTTTTAAAGAGAGAAAAAGCAAGCAATATCATTTCTCCAAATGTGATAGGGCTGACTGTTCAAGGTGAAAAGGATTCAGGGGGAAGAAAAAGTTTTAAGAGAAAATTGACCATGGCCCCGTCCTGGGTTTCCCTGCTGCCTGCAAAGCAACTTCAGTCTTAGGAGGCCGAAATGGAATTTTTGGCCTAATGCTTCTGGGTAATTACCTCTGTTTTCTGTTGGCCACAATACTTCGCACTGGTAGGCAGACATAGGCTAAGTGATATACTTTTATAGCTCGATCCTAAACTGTAGCAAGAGCAATTCAGTCCTAGAAAGTGGTTGAATCTTCTTTCAACATGAAAACAGTTTGCAATTATGAGTCTCCATTTCATTTTTATCCAGTTACTTTCAGTTTAATGTTAGTATAAAGTGTCTCAAGAAATAAAGATTATATTATCTTAGGGAAAGAATTGTATAAAGTTTTTATAGCTTGATGCACTTGGATTAGTAATAGGTTAAGAGCTCTGAAAAAATAAATGGAGCCAATCAGGCTATAAACTCATGTCTAATTGGTGTTGTATATACAGTTGATTTCTTTTCTTACTGTTTGTATTTAATTATAAATGTTAAAAATTAAATAATTATTCACAATTGTCGCTATTATGTTAAAGCCATCACAGTTTATCATCCCAACTATTTGAATGTCACTGAAAGTCTCTTACTTGCATTATCTCATTTGACGCTCACAACACTATTGTCAAGTATTATTATCACTATTATATGAATGAAGTAGATAGAGGGTCAGAGATTTTAATGGTTTGCCCAAGATTACCCGACTGGTAAGGGGCAGAGCTAGTACTTGAACTTATGCCTTGTAATTCCTATGACAGTCAAACTTTATTTTCACAAATTGCTTTATGAAACCAGGCACTCTAATATGAGATCAAGACACTTTTCTGAAGTATAACTCCTTTGTCCTTTGTGATTTCCCTCTCTAGGTGATCTTGCTGGTGTTTGATTATGAAGCATGCTATGTGATTGCCTAAAACCAGAATTCTTACAAATGATTGCGTTTTCCAAATTTATCCCTCAAAGACAAATGCAAGTGACATCTCATAGGTGAAGTTTCCTACAATACCCCCTACTCCAGCTGAAACTAATTGTTTCCTTTCGGAGCCTCCAGAGACCTGGGCAGGTATCCTCATTATATCCTATAGTTCTGTGTACAGTGGTTAGTTTTGGATGTATTTCTCTTCCCCTTTCTGCTGTGAGTTCCTTGCAGAAAATGCACCTCTATTTGTCTTTGATTTCCAGCACCTAGCACAGTGTCTGGCAAAAAACATGTGTTAAATTTCAGATGAAGGATGAATTGACTGACAGATTGAATGTGGGGTGTCTCAACTTTCAGTTGACAATTGACTCATTTTCCCTGGTACAGGCTTTTCTGATCACATCTTCTCTTGGCCTTCTTATCCCACTCTCAATATGCCAGTTGATCCTGGTGAAAGTCTAAAAATTCTCTCTTTTGTGCTAAAATAATATTGATTTTTATTTTGATGTGAACTCAGCATTTACATTTGTGTCTATAAAACTGTGAAGAATACAAAAAGACAAGCAAAATAAAATCCCCTGTAATTCTACCATTATTAACACATTTTATTTGCTTCACCAAAAGACAATAGAAATATCTGGTATATATATTTAGCATATGTGTCTATATATGCATCAGATTTATACTATGTAGTATGTATTCAGTTTAGAATATATATTAATGTAACTTTAATGTATTATTATATTATATATATGTATATTGTATATATAATAATATGTATGTATATATTGTATATAGTGCTTCCAAGATGTGTCACTCACTCTTCTAGAACTGTTGTTGGTATTAACTCGTTTAATACTAGAAGTAGTAGTAGTAGTGTTAGTTGCTCAGTCATGTCCAACTCTTTGCAGCCCCATGGATTGTAGCCCACCAGGCTCCTCTGTCCATGGGATTCTCCAGGCAAGAATACTGGAGTGGGTTGCCATTCCCTTCTCCAGGGGATCTTCCCAATCCAGGGATCGAATCTGGTCTTCTGCATTGCAGGCAGATTCTTTCCCCCTGAGTTACCATGGGGATGATACTAGTAGTACTTAACACTCATTTAATAGTACTTATTTAAGTCCTACTAGTATCATCCACACTCTTTGAATGAAGACCAAAGAGCACAAGGATATAAAGTAACTTACCCAAGGCCACCTATAAAAAACAGTGGAACTGCGATTGAAATTAAGGCACCAAGCCTACAGACCTATGTTTCTTACCATCATGCTGTATTCTCTGTCTAGATAGAGATTTAAAAAGAACATCCACCTTGATCAACATCAACATTTTATTGACTATATTATATATGTTACTGTTATATCATGAATATTTCTCTATATCCCGAAGATTATTTAAAAGCATACATCTCATCTCAGATGTTACCTCCTCAAAGAAGCCTTGCTGCCGCTACTGCTGCTAAGTCACTTCAGTCGTGTCTGACTCTGTGCGACCCCATAGATGGCAGCCCACCAGGTTCCGCCATCCCTGGGATTCTCCAGGCAAGAGCACTGGAGTGCGTTGCCATTTCCTTCTCCAATGCATGAAAGTGAAAAGTGAAAGTGAAGTCAGTCAGTCGTGTCCAACTCTTAGCGACCCCATGGACTGCAGCCCTCCAGGCTCCTCCGTCCATGGGATTTTCCAGGCAAGAGTACTGGAGTGGGTTGCCCTTGCCTTCTCCGCAAAGAAGCTTTACTTACACTAAATCTAAAGGAGTGATTCCCAGTTGGGTCAGATTTTGCCACCGAGGGGACGTTTGGCAATGGTTGGAGACATGTTTTACTGTCATGATTGGGATGAGTGCTTTCAGTGACTAGCGGCCAGGGATACTGCTAAATAAACATCCTGCAATGCACAGGAACCATCATAGCCCTCCCCCAACAAAAAAAGCCTGCACAAAGAATATGGTTTTCAATGTCAATAGTGCAGATGTTGAGAAATCCTTGTATAAAATAATCCCAAGCTTTCACCACCAGCAATTTCTATTATATCACTATTTTATTATCTGCATAGCACTTTCTATTTAGTTTAGCTTAGTCGCTCAGTTGTGTCCAATTCTTTCTGACCCCAGGGACTGCAGCATGCCATGCTTCCCTCTCCATCACCAGCTCCTGGAGCTTGCTCAAAATCATGTCCATCGAGTTGATGATGCCATCCAACTATCTGATCCTCTGTCGTCCCCTTCTCTTCCTGCCTTCGATCTTACCCATCATCAGGTCTTTTCCAGTGATTCAGTTCTTTGCATCAGGTGGCCAAAAGTACTGGAGTTTCATCCTTAGCTTCAGTCCTTCCAATGAACACCCAGGACTGGTCTTTAGGATGGACTGGTTTGATCTTCTTGAAGTCCAAGGGACTCTCAAGAGTCTTCTCCAACACCACAGTTCAAAACCATCAATTCTTCAGCTCTCAGCTCTCTACTACTTTCTATTACTCTAAAAATATTTTGCATGTGTACTTCTTTCCATGATTTTGTAGTGTACGTCTCTTCTACCCTTGACTGAAATATCACCTTTATGAAGGCTTTGTCTATATTTAATTGCAATCTCCTGAAAGGGTGCCTGGTACATAATAGGTACTTAATAAATAAGAAATCAAATAATGTATATCATTTCTTATGTGACATATCATAAAGCATTTAACAGTTCCACCATTCAATAAAAATGTAGATTCTTGACAATTTTTGCTATTATAAATATTCTTAAACATTTTCATGAATCTTTTCATATATCTATCTGTTTATATAGGTTGAAGTCATAAGTAGGGGCTTACTGAATTAATGGTGAAATTTCTAAAGCTTTTCATGTAATTTACTAATTGCCTTCCAAAAGGATCATGTCAATTTATACCCACACTGATAGTGATTGGGGGAAGTTTGCATACTTTTTTCTGGCTGACTCTAGGTTTTACCAATAAAATAATTTATTTTTATCAATTCGAGCGGAACTTTGAGCCAAGTCTTCGGTTTTCTATATCTGAAAAGACAGTCTTTCACTATCATGAGAAGTGCGAGATTTTTTTTTTTCATATTCACTGCCTTTCTGAAGAATTTTTGTTCCACAGCTAGATTCATGGGTAATTCTGAGCTCTCCTGCATTATATGGAATTAGACAGTGAAAGACATTCATTTAGGGTTTATATATCCGTAAACTTTTGTTGGAAAATATTTATTGGATGACTGATGGTTGGATTTGGTTTATTTAGCTGGTTCTTGCCTTTGTATCCTGAGGCCTCTGAGGTGAGATGGCGTTGACAGACTTTGAAGGATGCCCGTTGGCTTGTAGGTCTTGACAGGTTTGTACGCATCCATGACATGCCTGTATGAATGTAGGACAGGGATGTCATTTGTACAGAGAGCCTGGAGGCTGGAAGTCAAGCCACACTAGTGGAAGGGCAAGAGGTAACAGGAGAGAATAGTGGAGGAGCGAAGCACATGCGCATTTCCAGCTCCTCTGGCCCACTGTGTGTGCCCAGGGTATTGTGGCATCTGAGAAGCCTAAGTGGGGTCTGCGATCTGTTCCTTGTGGTATATTGGGTAGACGTTTAGCTCAGTGGTCTCCCTCCATATATATACACACACCTAATAGAGTACAGGGCTTCCCAGGTGGCACTAGTGGTAAAAATCCACCTGCCAATGCAGGAGATGTAAGAGACACAGGTTCGAACCCTGGGTCAGGAAGATCCCTGGAGGAGAGCATGGCCGTCCACTCCAGTATTCTTGCCTGGAGATTCCCAGGGACAGAGGAGGCTGGTGGGCTGCAGTCCATAGGGTTGCACAGAGTCGGACAGGACTGAAGCAACTTAGCAATAGAGTACAAGTCTATCCAATGCAGGTTAAAACAGCTATTTATATTTATTTTTTAAAGGAAATGCTCACATAATAGATATTTTGGTATATTTTTAGTGTATATAGTAATTAATATGGCAGCTTATATTTCTATTGTACGTGCCCCCGTGTGTGTGTGTGTGTGTGTGTGTATGTGTATATGTATGCCCAAGATGGGCTTGCTCATTCCCCCCACCTTTTTTTTTTTTTTTTAATAATAGTGGTTTACAAGAAAAACTTAGAGACTGCTGGTCTAAGTAACAGAGTGAGGTCAGCCCTCTCCATGCCCCTGCAGCTGAAGGAAAAGCCCTCTGGTTTGGCTTCCTGTGTGTACTGCGGGTGTGGCTGCTGGAGCTCGGGCAGCCACAGCAGCTGCAGCAGTGGCCTGAGTAGACTTTTCCTCTGAGTTTCTATAGTGGTAACAGGATTAACAGACTCTATTCTGGAAGCACTTGGGTGGCATAACACCTCCCAGCAGAACTATTCCTGACAAGGACGTGCAGATGGAAATGCATATTTATGTCACTTAAAGCCTACCAGAGACACAAGGATTTGAGCTATAACAATAAATAGAAAAAAAAAAAAATTCTCCAGCGTTTTTGGTAACCCATACTCAAGTGCATTGACGGTGCTTGGCGCAAGACCTATAGTTTGCTCCTTGTCCAAGCATAACGTATTCAGTACTAGCATGTGAAGGTAGCCTATTCGGAATATATTTTAGAATAGTTGGAACAAACTAGCACAAAGTCAGTTTACATTTCCAGGTCTTAAAAAAATAATAGGACAGTTCTATGGAGTGTTTGGACCATTTCAAGGAAAGAAGTCTTATTTTAAAAAGTCTCCACTTAATCCATGTATTAATCGTAATAGGTTTTAAAAATTTTCTCCATAGGCCAAATAGACACTGTGGTCATAGCTTCAAGTTTAAAATATTGTCTTTATAGCAATCCCTGGTACAACTTCTCTTAGCTTTCTTCTCAAACACCTCAGACAAGATAGAAAAGGAAAAATGCTTATGTCCATAAACTATGGGTTTGATTTTTCTGGGAAAAATTGATGCAACATATCAACTCATTAGAACTGAACTGAAGAATCCGATCAGTCTGGCACTTTGGCTAGGTCTGCTGAGAGGGAAATGAAGCATGTCTGTTCCTCCCCATCAGCACCCTCAGTCATGGTCCGGAAATGAATATTTTATATTAACTGGAAAATTGGTCTTCCCTCTCCTTTGAAGAGGTGTGCTTTTTGATCTGATTGGAGAGCTGTAGTTCTTTGCCACTCTAACCAATCCAGATATGATTTGTTGCAATAAACAGAAGATTTTCAAGCATTGTTTGAGGTTTTCATTAGATTACCTGAAGAACTCTGTGAAGAAAAGACAAGAAAATCTTAAGGAGGAAACGGAGGTGGAAAACCTGCAGGATAGATCCATAGGGACACAGTGAATTAAGAGATTCTGAAGATGTCAAAATTATGGCAGAGTTAAAATCTGCCTTAGGAGCAGTAAAACACAGAACTGACCCTACAGCAAGTCTCAGTAGTCATGTAGAGAGTAAATATGAACAACTCTCCCACAGTTTAAAAGTAAAGGACAGAGGATTAAAGTTGATAAAAAATGGTACTACATATAGAGGTCAGAGCACATAAGTCTCACCTAAGAGCTATAGTTTCCTAAAGAAACCAAAACAGTTTAAATACAGACTTTGCTTAAAGATAATCTTGATATGTATGTCTTGAGCAGAAACAATTTACAAGTGCAAACCTGTCTAAAATTTACTAAAAAGAGACCAACAATCCTGCAAAGTATTTTAACTTAAAATAAAAATATTCTTTCAAGCACCCAGGCAAGCAAAATTAGATCATATAAGAAAGAATTGTTCTTAAGTTGTCCCCAAATCATCTTTGTCCAAAGTCAAGTGTCATAAAACAGTGGTACAACTTTTTTTCTTTTTTAATTTGAGGGGAGATTAGGTCTTGACCATTTTATCCTCAATCAGTTTGTCTTTTCTGTGTGAAAAAGTATACTAGGGTGTTCTTATAATACTTCATCAGAAGAAGATACACTACTCTAAAGAAAACTAACAAAACTTTTTTTTTGAAAAAAAAAAAGGTATATTTTCACTTCCTAAGAAAGCAAGAACAAAGTTAGGAACCCAAGTTTTGAGGTGCTCTGGCAAGGAAAGAATGATAGTTGTCTTGAGAAATGATCAATGGTTACAAGTTTTAAATTCCAGTGAAAGCATTGAAGCAAATATCGTCATTCAAAACTAACTCTGATTGAAGGTGACAGAGCCAGAAACCAGGAAGTGTTTAGAAGTGTTTGGTCTCCTTATAGGATGGTATCTGGGTATAATTATAAAGCAACTTTTGCATTATTAATTTTTATTCTTCATTATGGCAGTTACCTGGAAATTGTACATAAGAAAGATTCTCAGATAAAACCTCCACTCACAAAAGTGTCTGAATTTTCCAAATGCTTGTAACGAGCATGAGTTTTCCAAATTTTCTGAATCTTTCAAGTTTTCTTAAATGAGCATTTTAATGCAAAATACTTTTGTAAAAGCTGAGAAAAATACATTTCTTCATTGAAAAAAATACTCCCTTTCAAAATGACCAATTAAAAATGGGGTTCTTTAAAATGAATGTTATAATGTCCTAATGTGATGATGTGGATTAGAATCCAAAGTAGTCAATGGAAACATTAGTGTCTGGAGTGGTCAGTATGCATGCATTGATAATTTTATTCCTTGAAAAGTGTTATAACTGTTTCCTTTGTTTAATGAAAGAATGATGAAGGCAAGTATTGTTATATCTTTATCTTTCAGTGATTCTCTAAAATATTTTCATAAAGAAAGGAGGAAGAGAGATTTCAGGCATTTTGAAGAAGACCCTGGAGCCAGTGAATGTTTGGATGAGGAACCCATCTCAGAACCATATGGGATGCTGAAGAACTCAGAAAATCAGGGCAGCGATCAGCAGTGTAAGTAATACAGCTGTCCTAGACAGCACTTTCAATTCACAGGGTTTTCAGAGCCACTGTCTCTTTGATCTGCAGTTCCTTTCCTCCCAACAGCACCTTCCACACCCACAGACATTCGCGTCCCCCAACTTTGTGAATGCCCTTTACAAGTACCGTTCTCTCTGCTTCGAGTTACCGTTTTCTTTCCCTACCTTACTCAACTTCTCCTCATCCCTCAAACCCAGAGGAAATGGTACTTTATTTATTTAACAACTACCTGTTATCTGCTCCTGTACCTGCCAGGTACAGGGACTATGGAGATTAACAAATTCCATTTCCCATCCTTATGGACATTTCAACTTCTCTGAAGCCTTTCTTGACTTGTGAAATAGGTCCTTTCTGTCTGTCCTTCCGTTATCAGTGCATCTTTCCCACTGTGAGGAAGGCTGTCCATCCCTTGGTATTCCTGAGCTCACATAGCACTTGGCGTAAAGGTTGAAAGAATGTTGAGAGGTGTTTGCTAACTGATGATAAGCAATGCAATGTTTAAATTCTGGTTCTCCTGGCTTCTGGCTGTGTGCTCTTTCCTCTATATTATATTGCATCTAGAACAGATACAATAATACCCAGGGATGGTGAAATATTTTCAGGTACGTTTTCAGATATGAAATTCTTTGGAAACTTTATCCAATTACAGAATTTCAGATGTTGGATAAACCATAGGTGTTAGTTTCATCTTCCACTCACCAATTCGACCATCCATTCATTCACTTAGCAATCTGCTATAATAATGAAAGTATTATAAAGATTATAATGATAACTAATATTTGCTCCACATTGTGAGAAGCTTTGGCTAAGGGCTTTAAATGAATTTTCCTTTAATTCCTGTAGTAACCCAATGAGGAGGTTATTAAAAGTACAGTTTAACTAGCAAGGAAAATGCAGTTTAGAGGGGAAGGAAGGGCACTGTGCTTTATTCATTGGTATGTTTTTAAGCTAGAAAAGATTGGAGTAAGATTTTGAACTGAGGCATAAAACCTGCTGTCCTTTCCTTTAACAAAGATACAGGAGCAAAAAGATGAATGTGTCATGGTTGTGCCGTTGGGGTCTTTATGGTCTATTTATAGGAGGCAAACATGTCAACAGACAGATTGCCCACAGGTATCCCTTCTCTGCCATCTGTAACCTGAATTTTGTACCAATGAAATTCCCCTTAATGACTAATGGCTGGTCAGAAATCCCTACTGAGGCCAAGGTTCAAATGAAGGGACAGAAAAGACAATGTATGATGAAAGATAAGGCACTTTGGCTCTTGTCCCACTCCCTGGGACTCTGATGCATATGATTCTATCTGGCTATCATTGTTAAGGAGGTCTTTCATATTTATAGGCATTGCAATATTAGATGATGAGTGTTAGTCCTCATTCCATCGGCTGGGTAGATTAATCTCCTAATTCTCTATAAGAGCCTCTATCAATTAGATTGTCATAGAAAAAGAACCCCTGAGCCTGGCTGAAATCTTTTGTGTCTCTCAGATGAGTTCTCTATCTCACTTAGAAAATAACAATAATATTAACCACAATCACATCCACTCTTTATGCTTTAAATTCCTGTAGGTGCTTATATGGTCCAAACATTCTCCCCAATGTTTATAAAACAAAGAACCACTACTTTGGAAATCCAAGAACTTAAATAGAAGAACAGTTACAGCCATGAAGAGTTGAAAGTTTGGGTAAAATTTGTTCTTAGTCATTGAAGATGAAGACTCTTTGAGATTCTAGGTTCTCAGCTTCTGAAATACTTTTATAGTGCCATAAAGATAAAACTAGTCATTTTAGCTCTTTGTTAAGAGTACATTGGCATTTGTATTTTTGTCAAATGAGTTATATAAAACTATGCATTTTAAATAATTTTAAATAATTAATATTTATGGATTTGTTTGTGTCTATGTGCTTACAATTTAGTATGTTAAATGGGTAGGCTTTCAACAAAGCAATTCTTTACTACTGCTGCATCTGCTTTGGATTAATCTCACTTTAATTGAATGCCAGATACATTTGCAAGAGCTCAAAGGGTTGAAAGCAGTAACAGAAATTCTAAAGGAATAATACTTAAGGTGGAACCATAGGGCCTCCTGGGTTACATGAGTTTCTTTACCACTTAGCTAATGGAATATTTAAACTGGAAATGAGCCAACCATACTTTGTTTGAAACAGGTATAAATATACCCAGTGATTCCAGTTCAATAACTGTGGCAGACTGGAAAGAGGATTTTTTTTTTCTTTCTCTGAGAGAGCTCCATAAGTCATCAGAAGATAGTCCTGATGTTTTAAAGGAAGTATATTTGCTCTTGTTAAGGTTGCTCTGAGAGGAGTATCTTTACAGGTGATCAGCTTCTTGAGTCCAGAAGGTAATTTTGCCTCATTTATACATCTTGTTGGCATGAGCCTGTGTATACCTCATTTTATAATATCTAGGAGAGTGGTTCTCAAACTTTGTGTGTACCTATTATGAGTCACAAGGCAACTGAAATTCAGAGATGTGAAGCAGCTTGTCAAAGATTCAAACCCAGTTTGTTCTAACTGAAGTTTTCTTTCTTGTTACCATCTATCTCTGCACAGATTCCTTAAAATCAGCTGAGATAAGTGCAGAGCACTGATAATAAAGACTTTCATCCAATACTTTGGGCACACATATGTTTAAGAAGATGTTTGAGTTAGAATTAGAAATGATTCTCTTTTCCTTTCCGAGAAAAAGTTACTTTTCTAGATTTCAAGGAAACTAATTGCAGTGACTCAATTACTAAAGATGAGAATTCTCCTCTCCTAGGAAATGAGAAATCTATTAAATTCTCATACTGTCATAAAGAGGCTTAAAGCCTGGAGCCCTGTCCTAGATTCATCACCAGAACTTAACTCTGAAATGTTTCTTTTCCCAACATACTACCCAGTTTTAAGAGCATCTTCGGACAGAACCAGGTCAACATAGTAACATGTAGTCAACTTAATTCACATAAAAATGAGCAAATGAACATGAGGCCTCTTTGGGTTCCTTTGAAATTTTTTTCTCCCTCCGTGATAATTTACTTTTATCACTTTTTGAGACCCAGTCTTGGACCCCGTCTGACTTGTGTACATTCTTCCCTCATCCTTGTGGTTTTCTTTCTTGTTTGACTAAGCTGATACACTCTCTATATTGAATATACACCAATACAAGAGTGCAATATCTCGTCTTTATATATTTCTCCCATGTATCTTTATTCTTTATCATAGGAGGCATTGTAGAAAGCACCAGATTTATGTAGAAACCAAATCTTCATGTGTATCTATATAACTAACAGGCAGAGGGAAAAAATAATTGAGTGTGGATGAGATGGGATTAGTAAACTGCAAGAAATAGCATATATATGTTTTCTTCTAAGTCTGTAAGTGAGCATTTTTGCATGCTGATTCAGTGTCCCTTCTGTCACATTCTACTTGGATCCGGCACCCTGCCTTCTTGCTCGGTCTCGGGAGCATGTGATGATGGTGGGTGAGTGACCCTGGTGGATATGCAGCAACGACTCACTCCTTCAGGCTGATGCCTCAATGATGGAGGTGTTTTGCTTTATTATGTTCTTCCACCTAGACTGGAAGGCCTTTGGATAGGCTCCAGATGTTCCACAAAAAGGGGCACTTTTTATAGAGAAAAATGCTTAGTTTTCTCATTGGCAGCATTTAATGAGTGTGTCCTCTGAAGATAGGGAAGCACCCTGCAGAGGATGCATTTAACACAGCCCTATAATTTCCGCAGCGCTCACTCAGAGGCTGACTTTACAACTGCCTCTTCACCTTCACCAGTGCCCAAGGCAGTAATGGGGTCAGTTAGAGAGCTTCCTTCAACACTTGGGAGTCTACCCTCTGAGACTTCAGTGGAGATAAACACCAAGAGAAAATCCATCCATCTGTGGGTTTCCCCCCCTCCCCCATTCATTTAGAAGTTCACTCAGCAAAATGCCATTTCCAATTCTGTTCTCTGTTAAAACACTGCAGTTGATAACATCACTGTAATTTTTGCAGTATTTCCCCGCTCTTAACCACCCAACAAAGAAAGGAAATGGAAGAAAAATGTATGTTAAGTGAAAACATAATATTATATCCTCTTTGACTTTCGCAAAGGGTGTTAAAACAGATTCATTAGTTTTGACTAAATGCAAGGTTTCCGTGAGGATTTTCGATAAGTGATGTGACAGAGTTGATACGTGCGCTCAAGACAATGGAGGTTAAAACTGTTTTGAAAACATCTTTCTCTCATATATCTCACGTGTTGAGCAAGCTACAGAATAAATATATGGTAGATAGTTTTCAGTGCAATAAAAAGATTTTCAAGGTAGGTCTTTTCCTGAAATACCTTTTTGTGCCATGATGAGCTAGCCAACAAAAGAATTTTGAGGGGGGCAGGTTAATAAGAGAAAGTAATTTATAACACTGATATGTCAATATGTTTTTGAATAAACTTTTCCCCAGATTTTCTTGAATTCTCATTACTGTAAGAATTATAATTATATGTCTTCCTCCCACTTGGAAAATGGCACAGGGCGCCTGCATGCAGTTCTGCTGTTCAAGTCATCACTAGAATAGAAATGTCACGACTTGGTTAACAATGCTTTATTATTCACACGGATTTTTTTTTATATAGTGTTCTTTAGCTCAAAAACATTGTAAATCAGATATCTGCCTCCCACTCTTTTGTTCATTTGCAAATTTTTATTATTCTAGTTGAAGAATGCAATGGTGTGTCAAGAGTCAGTGTGTTCTGTTTATGCTCTTCTTGCTTCAAAATCCTGTTTTCTGAAAAAGGGAAGATGCCAGAAGCATGCCTAATCCTAGCTTCTTCATACGTTTGTAAGAAAACTCTGTTCCTCTTCTGGATCAAAAGAAGTTTGGTGTTTTGAATCCATGAAGATGAAACAGAGGAATGAAAATACACTTAATATAAAGGAAAAGTACTTTAGACGTTGTTATGGCTTTTAAACATGCCATTTGCCTCTGCATCAGTTCTCCCTGTTTCTCTGTGTATGTGGTTTTTGCTGCAGCACTGCTGTGCTCAGTTCAAGATATCAATGTGTGGTGGCGGTTTTGTTGAAATAGCTTCAAGGTGTCCCATTTAGAAACATGTTACTAATAGAAAGAGTGTTGACCTCCTAGGATGTAAAATCATGCTATCGAATTTTTGTTCCATCACCAACTATCAAATTATTTTTTTATATGGTATGTACATGATTTAAAACACTTTAGAAAGAGTGTGAAATATAGCATCTTATGCCTGAATTCATAAATATGGTATTCATGTAGATTAACCAACATTGATTTAAAAAAAAGATCCTTCAGAAAATATCATGTAATATCTACCTAACAGATGAATCTGAAGCAAGACAACAGTCAGTAATTCACTCATTCATTTGAGAAACATTTATGGGTTATTTATATAGTACTTAGCAATACACTCATTGTTGGTAGATACACAAGGATGAATAAGACCTGTTGCCTGTCTTCGGAGTTTACCCTTCAGTGGAGTGTCAGGCATTCAGCTGACTTCAGTAGCATATGACAAATGGATAATAGATAGGGGCATGCACACAGTTCTGCAGATGCAAATTCAGGGATTTTTAATAATGCTTGGTGTAACGTAGATAGATATCTAAAAGAGATGACGTTTTCACTGGATCTCAAAAAATTAGTATTTAGTTGCCAGGTGGCCATTGATATTCAAGGAAGAAGAAAAAATTTGTAAAACACAGAAGTGTGAAAACTAGTATTTAGCAGAGCATAGTAAGAACATGGGGGAGGAATAAGCAAAAGTGAGAAGAAGGATTAGGGGAGTTATGGTGGAGTTTTTATGTTTACCTATGGATTTTAGACTGAGGCCGTTGGGTAGTGGTTATTGATTTAAGGGGAATGGATCCCAAGGAAACATATGGACCCTTTCTTTGGAGAAATGCACCATACACAGACATATAATATAGATTCCCAACCCCTTACCCCCAAACATGGATATAGTCTGTATTAAAAAATTTTAATATTTTAAAATATATAAATATTTTAAGCAGAAATAAAACAAGGTCATGTATTTGTCTTAGAAATGCCAGTATGGAGGATGAACTGGAAGGAAAGTAAGCTTTGTCCTCACCACAGCTCTGTAGGCTAAGCTATCTGCATTTTACATATGGGGAGGCTGAGGCACAGATAGGTGAAATAAGTCATGAACGGTAATTGCAAAGAGTGAATGGCAAAGCTGGGATTTATACTCAGGAAGTCTGGGTATAAATCTTCCAAAAAAGAAGATGAGCTTTTAATTGTTATGGTGCCCTGCCTGTGATATAGTAAACTAAATAGGCTGATAATGATATTCATAGTACATATAATAATTAATATTCATAATCAGATCAGATCAGGTCAGATCAGTCGCTCAGTCATGTCCGACTCTTTGCGACCCCATGAATCGCAGCACGCCAGGCCTCCCTGTCCATCACCAACTCCCGGACTTCACTCAAACTCACGTCCATCGAGTCGGTAATGCCATCCAGCCATCTCATCCTCTGTCGTCCCCTTCTCCTCCTGCCCCCAATCCCTCCCAGCATCAGAGTCTTTTCCAATGAGTCAACTCTTCGCATGAGGTGGCCAAAGTACTGGAGTTTCAGCTTTAGCAGCAGTCCTTCCAAAGAAATCCCAGGGCTGATCTCCTATAGCAATGCAAAGGAGAAACTGTAATGATATCTGTTTGAATAGGTCACCACAATTATTTGGATTTCATGTGAAATATTTTGTATTTATATATTTGGAACTGAATAAGGTACTAACATACTAACCTTAAGTTTTAGAAGTTTTGTTATAAAGAGTTTTGTTACTTTTTTAGAGATAAATGCTTATCTCAAATGGAAAATAATGCAAATATACTGAAGAAAATGTTATATTATTTTCACAGTAAATGAATGAAAAAAATCTTGATAAAAATCTAATTAGAATTTAATTCAAAAAGTCACTTATCTTTAGCATTTTTTTAATATCTCGGAAGAAATTGCATGTTTTATAACTGATATTAGCCTTCAAAAAAAAAAGTTTCACTTCTAGAAATTCAGAGATGGCTCTTTTTTTTTTTTTTTAAGATAGCACAAAACTTTTGGGAGTAGGATCTCTGGTAGGCTTGTTTGGAGTTGTCTTTTCTCTGCCTTCAAGTTACAGTATATGAATACACATAGGAAAGAAAAATATTTCCAAAGTCAATTTACTGGAACCAGGTGCAATACTCAAATTGCTTACTTTTTAAAAAATATGGTGTTAAATGTTGAAAATTGAAAAAAAATGTTTTGTATACTTTTATAGAAGTAAATGTCTATTCTTCTCATTAATTTTTTTACATGACTTCTTCTGATAGGATTGAAGTTTTATTTGTATTTTGGTTTTCTTTATTGACTGAGATGTATAGGCTGAATTATACCTCGAAGTTCCTTAATTGCTTCTTTTAAATGGGGTTGAGTGTCTGCTCTGTGACAGCTACGATACTGTACTCGGTGAGGAGAAACTCAGATAAAAGATGTAAGTCTGTTTTCAAATTGCTTCCAGTCAAAGAGCAGACTCCACTCAGGAGACCCTGGTAATTCCATGTAACAAACGATCTGACCTAGGTTATAGGGATACTGGTGAGTGGTACCCAGCTCTGTCTCCATCGTGGAGGTCTTCCCAGAGAAGATGTCAAGAGCTGAATCTGAGGAAGCATAGGAAGAATGCCCATTTTCTTTTGTTAAAAAAGAAAAAAGTGTAAAACTTTCTATGAAAAAAAAGTTCAATTGCAAGCATTCTGGTACACATGTTAAAAGGAGAACCAGCAAAGATGAGTAAGGCCAGTAGAAGCAGATAGAAAAAAAAAAATTCAGAGACAGCCAAGGAGAGTGGGTGAGTGTATAAAAGAATTTAGCGGTCAACATCACCAGTGCATGTAATAGGGACATTGTATATTCTGAAAGCTCCTTATTGCATAAATTGGTATCCCCAGTGCTTCAAATATGGCTAAAGAAAATACTCTCAATTATACTGATTTTAGCTTATACAGATTTATGTTGCTGACAGAGACTGACTGGATGTCCGCTGAGCCCAATCTACTTCTTTCTGGACACACAGAGTACATTTTCTGGCCTCCTTGCATTAGGTACATGGTTCTGTGCAAAAGGGATGTGGGCAGAAATGAAGTGCCTCACTTCTAGTTTGTCCCCTAAAATATGCCCTGTGATTCTTCACAGTTTGTTTTTTTACTTCTTGGACAGATTTAAGCATAGAATGCAGTAGAAAACTCTGAGGGTCCGCATAGGGATGGCAGAGCCACAGGATGAAAAAAACTTGGATCCCTGAGTCACCGTGTGGTGGAAGGCAACTCAGATATTTATCTGCATGGAACTTTGGGTGGCCAAGAGAGATCATTTATTAAATTAGGCCCTAGAAACTTGGGGATTATTTACAGCTGCTGCTGCTGCTAAGTCGCTTCAGTCATGTCCAACTCTGTGCGACCCCATAGACGGCAGCCCACCAGGCTCCCCCGTCCCTGGGATTCTCCAGGCAAGAATACTGGAGTGGGTTGCCATTTCCTTCTCCAATGCATGAAAGTGAAAAGTGAAAGTGAAATCACTCAGTTGTGTCCAACTCTTAGCGACACCATGGACTGCAGCCCACCAGACTCCTCCATCCATGGGATTTTCCAGGCAAGAGCACTTTACAGCACGTACTGTTTATCAATCTGGTTAATAATATGTTAATTTGGAATACAACTCATATGTAAGTTAATCAATAACTATGTTTAAGTAATTATTATTGAGTAATTATGATCAAAATACTATTTATTGAGTTCCAGGATTGCTACAAAATACAATATATTTATTTTCTGATTTTCCCCTATATGAAATGTACTTAGTAGATACTATAATTGTAGTATTATATAATTGTATAACAGTAGAAGTCATCTCGAAGAGTCGGACATGACTGAGCGACTTCCCTTTCACTTTTCACTTTCATGCATTGGAGAAGGAAACGGCAACCCACTCCAGTGTTCTTGCCTGGAGAATCCCAGGGACAGGGCAGCCTGGTGGGCTGCCGTCTGTGGGGTCGCACAGAGTCGGACACGACTGAAGCGACTTAGCAGCAGCAGCAGCAGCAACAGAAGTCATCGCACTATAATGGTCAAGAAATTGAGGCTCAGAGAGTTGGAGACATTTTACTTAAGGTCATAGAATTAACAGTAGTGTGGCCAGGATTTGCATCCATGTTGTCACACGTGGTAGCTATCCACTTAACTGTATATGGTCTCCCATTGGTAGATCCTGTAATCCATGTTGAATAACCAATACCATGGATTATTTTAACAACAGTCAGGACAAGTCCCTTTATTCTGCAGGTTTATGTAGAAGCTCCATTTCACCCTTAAGAGAAATTCTTTTCACCAGTATGTCCTTTCATGAAAATATGTATGTATTTGTGAGGTAGTACCAAAACGTTTATTTTTGACCACTAGAACTATTATTTGATTTTCAAAGTCTATACAAGCTTGTTAGCATTATGCACATAATTGATGGCTCATACATATGAGTCCATGTATACACGCACACATTTTTTAAAACCTCTAGCCAAATGGATGTTTGAAAATAACAATAGAAATCTATCTTGAAATTGACTGATAGATGTTATCTATTTATATTATTTATTATACCTTAATGAAGGAATGATGCTAAAGCTGAAACTCCAGTACTTTGGCCACCTCATGCGAAGAGTTGACTCATTGGAAAAGACTCTGATGCTGGGAGGGATTGGGGGCAGGAGGAGAAGGGGACGACAGAGGATGAGATGGCTGGATGGCATTACCGATTCGATGGACGTGAGTTTGAGTGAAGTCCGGGAGTTGGTGATGGACAGGGAGGCCTGGCGTGCTGCGATTCATGGGGTCGCAAAGAGTCGGACACGACTGAGCAACTGAACTGAGCTGAATGTCTAGTTTCATTTAATGAAACAAACTTGAGCTGTGATCACAGCAAACTGTAATTTATGAGTCAAGGATTCTAGTCTTTTGGTGGAAATCTCTTTTAAGTAGAGGTTTCTCTTTGGGAACAATTCATCCCATCCCTTCATCCTGCTTGAGTTATAAAGACAGTGCTCCATTGATAAATCCATGGGCCGAATATATATTCAAATATAAGGATGCTGTGTATACATCTCACCTAACTTGTGTTATCATCCTCCTCCCAGGTGGGAGAAGAGGATCTGAACACACAAAGGTCTTTATTAAAAAGGTGAACTTCAATTTGAATAAAAAGGCCACATCCTGGTGACACTTTGCTCCTTTTCCCTGCTTGCAGGCGGCTGGCTTGACCCTTAGGAGGGACCAGCAGCATGAAGTGCAGCAACACTGGTCCATCCTGTCTTGCTATTGCTCTGCAGTTTTAACAAATCCTTTTTTTTTTTACCTTTCCTGACAAAACAGCCGTATTGTTATCAACTGTAAATGTATTAAAAACTCACAAGGGCATTTTAGTATGTGTATCATGCCTGAAAAATATTATTGCCTGACAGGCCCCCTTTGGCAAGTGAAAAGAGGTTTTATTGAAGGAAACAGCAGTAGCAAACAGCAAGCGGTGTGCAGGAAGGTAATTGTTCTTTTAATATTGGAGTCACACGTTCACTTAAGATGAAGGCTCCTCCCTGCCCCTGCCTCATCCACACCCAGAGGACCCGCCAGACAAGCAGCCCTGCCGCTTCTCTCTGGGATCAAGTTGTCAATGCAGACTTGCATTCTTTCCCTTTTCCTGAGCTAAGCTCTACCCTCAGAGCTCCCAGCACCTTCCTGAGTGAAAGCTCTGAAAGAGCTCCCTTCTAAATTGCATCACTCGCAGGGCACTCTTCAAACTGACAGAACAAAAGAGCCAAATTCTGCAAGTCTGGGCTGAGTGACTTGTTAGTCGTGCTGGTTGATTACCTCTTAATAGGCTCTGAGAATGGGCCACGGTCATTTTGATGCTGCTTAAGGAAACCTTGTGGAGTTCTTTTCTGGTTAGTTACTATTTAAGGTTGATTTGCTTAATCAGCAAAACACACAGTAAGGGG
Source organism: Bubalus kerabau (assembly GCF_029407905.1). Taxonomy (NCBI): domain Eukaryota; kingdom Metazoa; phylum Chordata; class Mammalia; order Artiodactyla; family Bovidae; genus Bubalus; species Bubalus kerabau. The sequence goes on along the minus strand of NC_073643.1, from coordinate 33,044,158 downwards.
ACAGAGACACAGAGAGAGAGAGACCTCAGAAGAAAGTTCTTCCTACTATCCCTCACCCCATCCAATCATTGGTAGTAAAATTACTTGGACTAGGAATTAAAAAAATAAATTCTCATTGAAAAGGACTAAACACGCCTGCTCTGATGTATGTGTATATGTGTACGTTTCTCTTCTGGAACTGGTGCAATACTAAATAATAGTGTTTCCTTGCCGGCTAGTTAGCACTGAGTTCCCTAAGCTTTATTGTCTGCTCCTGCTGCCCCTCTCCTTCCTCAGCCATTAATGAATACATTCAACCGGCCAGGGTCACTTTATTATTCTGACATAATGAACTGGGGATGTGATTTCCAAGTTCTGAGGCTGACACTGGCAGGGTGATGCTTTCACCTCGAGGTGCCCCGATTGTGTACTTGACACACTTGGAAGAATAAATATTGATCTGCTTTCTGAGGATATGCGGCCATGTGAAATGTTAATGCTTTTAAACGGCTTTGGACATAGAAAGTAGCTATTATTACCACTATTATTATAAGGTATAAAATCTCAGAGAGTATCTCATCTTCACCCTTTATCCTCATGATTGGTGTGTTGAGTGCCCACTGTATTCACAGCACTGCTCATGTGACTGGGTACAGCGATGACATTCACAGACAAAGACATTGATTTTGAGACTCGCCAGTAAGGACAGTAAGGATTATTCTCAACAGTAATTATATACATATTTTATGGACTTCCAATAACAAACATTTATTCTCTCATTGGGCCTCATTCATTATTGGGTTGGAGGTTTTCCATTTGTCTTCTCCAGATGATTCATTCTCTTATATGAAAAGAAGGAGGAAATGGCCATTTAAAATCATAATTGGCCATAAAACTTTGGGGCCCTAAAAAGGATAGGGTTAATATTTACCATTTGGTTTGGTGAAAAAAAAAAATTCTAGGAAAGTTTGGATACTAAAAGTGAGTTCCCCTCAAAGTGGTGTAGGAGATAGTCATAGTTAAACTGTGCTAAATAAGAACAGGTGAAATTTGTGATTTGGATGGTACTGGTAAAGCTTGAAGGAAATAAAAGTGCAGCAAGGTGGCAGGAGGTAAGGACTCACCATGGAACAGTGGCCAGTGAGAATGGCCAAGTGACGTAGTTAACAATATGGCTGTTTGTATAGTCGAAGCTAAGGTTTTTCCAGTAGTCATGTATAGATGTGAGAGTTGGACCATAAAGAAGGCTGAATGCTGAAGAATTGATGCTTTTGAACTGTGGTGTTGGAGAAAACTCTTGAGAGGCCCTTGGACTGCAAGGAGATCAAGCCAGTCAATCCTAAAGGAAATCAGTCCTGAACACTCATTGGACGGACTGATCTTCAGAAAGCTGAAGCTGCAGTACTTTGGCCACCTGATGCGAAGAGCCAACTCATTAGAAAAGACCCTGATGCTGGGAAAGATTGAAGGCAGGAGGAGAAGGGGACAACAGAAGATGAGATGGTTGGATAGCATCATTTACTCTATGGACATGAGTTTGAACAAACTCCAGGAGATGGTGAAGGACAGGGAAGCCTGGTGTGCTGCAGTCCATGGGGTTGCAAAGAGTCAGACACAAGTGAGCGACTGAACAACAACAAATAGCAAATTTTAAATTGCTTGTAAGTTTTGCTGATAAAGCCCTTCTCCCCTTTGTTTTCTTACTTTAAACTTTAGTAAAAATCTATTAGACCCCATGTAGATCTGAGACATGGAAGGTATTTGCAGTGAGCGAGTTGGGATTGAATATGAGACAATTTTGCTTTTCTCAAGGACTCTAGACACTTGAAGAGAGGGTTGTGCTGCCATCTGAGTTACACATTTGTTTATTAAGTCATTCATTTACCTAATGTTTGTTGAGTATCTACTGCATGCTAGGGACTTTGATGGAAATTGGAAATACAAAAGAGAGTAGTACTGGTATGACCTGTGCTTAGTACAGGTTACGGTTGTATGTAATGGGATGCGCATGTGTCTGCTTTGCAGTAATTTGAAAATTTATAGGGATCCTTTGTGATCTACACACATAGCAGGGTTTCTGTTCTGCAGCCCCCACCCCACCAGTTCTTCCTTACTTTATTTTGGCAAATTAATTTCTTTATTGGTTCCTAGCTTTTCAGATTTTGCTCAAGTAATGCCTCCCCCCTCTGTCCACCTAGTCACACCTTGCCAAGTCCTCTTTACAGCCTTGGATATCCTCAGCCTGAAGAAACCTCACATTTTTTTCTGATTTAATTGGTCTGGAGTTCAGTCTAAAACATCACAGTTTGTAACAACTGCCAAGATGATTCTAGTATGTAGCCAGGGTTGAGAACCGCTGTCCAAACATATGCAAATAAAATCTTATTGGTACAGTGTCCTACTATTGCATTTTGCAGCAACATTTATCCTTTACTTTATATTTCCTTTTTTCCCCTAGGAGAGGAAAATGGGTCCTTCTCCTTTTCAACATGACCTTTGTATCAGGAGTTTGCATCTCCTTATCTTCCGCTGTCCACAGGATGCATCTTTATTCACCATGATCCCCTTTCCCTGTATTTTCAGTCTCTCTACGGACTCTGTCCTGCCTCTGCAGGCTGACTTAGGTACGCTATAGCCTGAAAAGCCTTCTTAAGCTAATTTTTCCATCACCCAATTACTCAGAGGCGTCCTTAGCACAAGCGATTTTACTATCTACTCATTCCTTGATCCTTCACAATTGGCTTCTATGCCTACCAAGTAAAACTGATCTTCCAAAGCTCTTGTGGTAATACATGCTAGCTGCTTAATGCATATTGGTTGAGTGAAAAAATAAATGAATACATGACTTTATAATAATCAAATTAATGATCTTTCATCAGTTTCCTCCCTTCTTGATAACATGGCTAGTCAGTCCCATGACTCTGACCCTGTCTTTTTTAGCAGAGAATGCTGCTGTTGTCCCCCGCCCACCCCCCCACCCCGCCATTCTGATATTTCTTCTACGACCCCTTGGCTGGCCACTTCACAGTGTTACACAGGTGTATGGGTTGTGGAAGCAGACCAATTGGTCATCAGATCAAGTCCCTGCCACTTCATAGTTGCATGACTTAGTACAAATTGGCCACCTCACCAAGCCTCATTTCTTCATCCATAGAATGGAGATAAGACAACACTGCTCTAAAGATTGATATGATACTTCAGTGCCACTGCGAAGTCATTAAGTGCTCAGTTAATGTTAGTGGATGTTTGCATTGCAGTGGATAGAAGCTGCCTGTGGGCAGTCACTAGGCCATTTTTCCACCACTGTATTCCATACTTGAAACTTACAGTGTTAGGCTCAGGATCCTTGAAAAAAAGTGTGAATGAATGAGCCAGTACATTGTTTCTCTTAATGGATGATCTTTCTCAAAGCCTTGCTTTAGGCTGTATTCACTCTTTTCCTTGCTGACCTCATTTATTTCCTGATGACCTTTCATATCATTTATTACTCCACCTCTCTTCTTCATGTAGATAACTGCCACATCTAAACTGAAATCAGACTCTTCTTGTTGTGCCCTCCATATCCAGATATGTTGTCTTTAAGACATTTCCCAAGCAAGCATCCCAAAAGGCATTTCTTGCATATCTTAAAATCACTATATTCAGAAAAGAACTAGTCTGTCTTCTCTCTCCCTAACCCTCATTATTCATTTTAATATATTCATTATATATATTTGGAAGAGCCTGCTATATAAAATATATTTGTGGGATTTCACTGGTGGTTTGGTAGTTAAGACTTCACACTTCCAATGCAAGGAACATGAGTTCAATCCCTGGCCGAGAAAGTAAGATCCTGCATAGTGTGCGCTATACACGCCCCCCAAATATATATATATATATAATATATATATTCAAATATATAATATATATATTCAAAGTATATAAATATGTATATGTTTCAAGTATATAAATATGTGTATATTTCAAGTATAAAGTATATATATTTGTTTAATTTATATACGCATTTACAAAAAATATGTGTTTATCTATGTAATGACTTCCAAAGAGTTCTACCTGCCTATCTGTTGATTGGCTTAATGATATTCCCATCTACCAAATGTTATTCTTCCTAATGTATAGCTCGGGTTTTTAGCTACCTGCCCTAATGACAACCAAAACTAACAAGAACTGTAATTCTTTCAAGTCCACACTTCTTATCCTGCCAGTGTTTTTTTTTTGACCCTTATTTTAATCAAAACTCCCTTTTATATAAATAATATTTATACTTTAAGCAAGCAACACATAGTTACAATTTTATTGTGGAAAAAAAAGAGCTCAAGCGATATGGAAGTGTAAAAGAAAAGCAAAATTCTCACTTCACCCCTGCTGCTTCATTCTTACTACTCTTTATGGAGGTGGTTCCTATTTTCGGTTGGGGATAACTCTTTTCTAGATTTTTCATCTAAATTGATGAACATATACATGTCTGATGCTTACTTAATGTAAATGGGCCATACTGCATTTGTTAATGTGATGCTGGCTTTTTCTTCCCTCATTAATATGTCTTGTTCATTTAGCCCAACCTCTTCCTAGAGGACTGTGGCCCAGTATAGCCTCCTACAGGAGCACCATGACATATTAGGCAGACTTTCATTGCTGAATGTTTAAAAGCCCCCTTGCTATTTATTCCCCATTTATCTGTGTCATCTTTTAACTAAATGAGAAATCACATTTCACATTTTCTGTCTTGGCTTCTTTGTACATGCCTAACAGTGAAACTTCTACTTATCCCCCCAAACCCAGCTCAAATGTTAGTTATACATGGGGTCCTCTTGGCTAATTCTAGCTTAAAGTGATTTCTTAGAGAAGTTGCTCAATCCTTCAAGGACAGAGACTGAGCTTTTTTTCATCCCTTAAAGCTAAACACAGGGTCTTAAATAGGAAGACTCTGAATCAGCGTAATGTATAAATGAGAACATGATTTTTCAACTTTTGTTATATAACATGTATGTAGAGATAGGCTTATAAGCACCTTCAAGGAAAAAAAAATGATTGTGGTGTACGTTGAATAATGCAGGTGTGTGATGCTGTGTATGCCAGTGCTGTGGCCACTATACTGTGGACACTGACAAAGATGGAGTCCTTCCCTTAACACATTACACCCAAAGTGCCCGTTATCTAGTACAGGAAGCTATTACAAAGAAATCAAATGAACCTACCAGGGTCTTCCAGAGGACTTTGAATTGAACTGGATAATCCTAAAAGAAAGGAAATTAAAAATAATTATTTGCATGAATATCCAATTCTTTTGTCTTTCCGGGATCCGTTTACCTTTTTTTTTTCAGGGAAGAGAACCCCACTTTCCAAAAGAAGACCTGTTCCCCATAGTTTGAGTGGAATGGTCTTGTCCATCCCACTTCCGTGCAGAGACATGGTAACCCACATCCTGTAAAACCCAGCCATGGTGGTGTTTTGTGGGATAGCTCTAAGAATCAGGTAGTACCAGTCAGGTTGTTCCCTGAAAGTGAGAGTTCTCTCCTCTTTTGTGAGGTTGAAGATAACTGAAAAAAGTTACCTTTCTTGCCTTGTATAAAAATCTGAGAATAAAACTAAAACAGGGAGCCAAATAACCATCAAAGCTGGGCATTGACTTTGTCATTTGAGTGCCTGGATTCACTTACTCCTGAAACTCATCTAATTTTGGAGATCCTAGATATGAGAATCTATAAGTTCCCTTTACCTATGCTACTTGGGTTTCCATAATGGAAAGAGGCTCGCAACATTATGTAGGAGGTTTAAATAACTTTAAATATTTATCTGATTCTGTTTCCTTCCCATCTCTTTTTTACAGGATGTGTGCTGATGAAATTCTGTAAATTCACTTATTTAGTCTCTGCTTTCTAACTCCTAAAACATTCACAGAGTAGAAATTGGAGGCCGGGTTTTGTGCTGAAGTGTCTGGTAAGAAATAAACTGAGATGTGGTTTTTGGTGACCTGGTATTTCATCAGTTTTATTCAATTTACTTGAGTGAGAAGAGGGGACAAAAATGTATGTATATTGAGTTTCTATTCAATTCAACTCTTTCATGACATTTCATTTACATTTCATGTAAATACTCTGATCCTGACTTAGAAGATTTTTAAAAAATCAAGGTGATTTTCAGATTAGGTGCTTTGCTGAAGGCCATTGGCTGGTTAGATGTGGTCGATTTAAGCTTAGGATCCAATTGGGTCTGACCTCTGAGCCCTCCCTCTCCGCCATCTGGAATGTCATACAGTTAGGAAGAATGTTGACTCTTAGGTCTCAAAGCACATTTCTAACTTTTAGTCAACTGCTTTGACATTCATGGTTTGGCATTATTGTTTGGGGGGAAATTATGTTCTGGAGAGAAGTATATTGCCTATAGGGAATTTGAGATTTGAATTTGGAGACATTAATTCTAGTTCCATGATATATATATTTTCCACTGGAAAGCTCTGTGGTTACGAAGTTCGGTCTTTCTAGATCTTAGGCTTCCTCCTCTGTCAAATAAAAGATATGAGGGCCGATCACCTTTCAAATCTATCCTAGTCTACTTCTGCTGGTACACACTTCTCAGAACTCTATACTTCTCCTATTAGAGATCGTAACGCCCTGTGTTGTGATTATATGCTATATGCACTGATGTCTTTCCCAATAACGAACCCAGCATATGACAAATAATAGATGGTCAGTTACTATCTGTTGAATAAATAGATGAGGGAAAGAAGTCTGTTCACTTTTGTATCTAGAATACTACTTTTTAATATATTTTTTTCTACCAACCAAAGAGTGATCTTTGAAATTGCAGGAAATAACCTGAAATTTTGCTGGTGAGAAGTAAAACTAAGCTAATGGAAGATTTGAGTACTATGGTGCTCAGTCCATCAGTGTGTATTTTAAAGAGGACTTTCCTTTAATTCAGAGCTCAAGATAAGCAAAGAGTTAACTCACAGTTTTCAGATAGGAGATGTACTTTAAAGTGTAAAATGGTCATTTTAGGATGTCACTGTAATTCAGCTTTTAAGGCTTGGTAACTGAGCCATCTTGGTGAACCTTCCTGTGAATGAAACCTTCCTTAATCAGCTTTTCCTATATTATTGCATCCTGGGAAAGAAAAGCAGTAGCTAAGCCAGAAGCAAGCAGAATAACAACAAAAAAAAGGAGTCTGTGGCCAAAGCAACAGAATTACTTTTTTTTTTCTTTCACTTGTGTTTGTGAAGGAGAAGTAAGAAACATAATTTTTTGTCTTTGTTTGGACATTGGACAATACAAATCACAAGAACATTTATTTTTGACATACTATTTTTTTGGTGTTCTTTGGGATTTGGACCCTAATTAAAAAATATGTGTTTCCTAGCCCTTCTTACTGTGAAAATCCTTGGCAATATAAACAGATGCACTGGTTGGCTTTTAATTCTGACACCAGACTGTCTGAAATAATAGCTCTGAGAAAGTGTGAATTCTTTCATTCCTCAAGCTTTAATTATAAGTACTTAATTTGTTTCTCTTTCTATTGCTGACTATCATACCAATCTGTTTTATTTTTTATCTGGCTAAACATTGTGCACCTTAGAAGCCCCTTATTTGGAAAAGTTTATTCTGTATCAGAAGACAGAAACAAGTTGAAAGTTTGAGTTATCTTCATATTCCAGTTCACATCACTGTAATTTAACAATTAACATATTAAGTGGTATTCTAAAATTTTGAGTTATATAGGTCTTTATGATGACAGAATTAGGATCTTGATAAGCAGTTTGAAAACACTGAATATTTCTCATAAAAGTTGATTCATCATTTGAAAAATGAGCCAAGTTAATAGCTTACTAAGTCATCTTGACCTTTCACAGTCAAAGATATTCTTCACTTTTTGTGTCCACCGTTTTTTACACCTCGTAACCAATTTGCTGGCACATCGTTTTCAGCCACGGGACTGACGGTGGTGGTACCGGCTTCTGTCATTACATGAAGTACCACATCCGCACATTAGCCAAAAAAGTCATCAATTTCTGGAAGTAGGAGCTTTTCTAAAGAATTGCTAGGTCAAATCTTTTCAAATATTGTCATATATCCACTTTTAAAGCTTCACTGCGTTGAGATGTGCTTTTTATTTTCTAAGAGAAAAAGAAAATCAAAGAAATGCAAGTCCTTGATGGAACTCATGATAAACATAATGAAGAATGTCTTATGTTTTTTTCTCCAATTGTTTTCTTTCCATTTATATTCTGAGACACTTTCATCAACTATTTTGGAGCCTAATACTAAAGATGTTAAATCCTCTTTGTAAATATGATGGAAACATGTGTGGATAAAATGCAATGTGCTTTAGATTAGAAATTGTTAAGTCTACTATTTTTATCTCATTTTCATCCTTGTAACAATCCTAGATATTATTGGTATTATTATATAATTATATATATTATTATTTTAGATATTACTCTTATTATCCTCATTTTAGAGGGGATTGAACCAAGATTATATCCTAGTTCACAGAGCCTGGAAGCTGTGGCAGCATAGACTTGAAGCCTGGAAAGCGTCCCTCCTGCTGCTAGACTTTGTTGTTGTTTAGTCCCTAAATTGTGTCTGACTCTTTTGCAACCCCATGGACTGTAGCCCACCAAGCTCATCTGTCCATGGGATTTCCCAGGCAAGAATACTGGAGTAGCTTGCCATTTCTTTCTCCAGGATATCTTCCCAACCCACGGATTGAACCTGCATCTCCTGCATTGGTTCAGTTCAGTCGCTCAGTCATGTCCGACTCTCTGTGACCCCATGGACTGCGGCAGGCCAGGCTTCCCTGTCCATTACCGTAGGCGGAAGCTCAGTTGGTAAAGAACCCGCCTGCAATGCAGGGGACCCCGGTTTGATTCCTGGGTCGGAAAGATCCGCTGGAGAAGGGATAGGCTATCCACTCCAGTATTCTGGCCTGGAGAATTTGGAGTCACAAAGAATCGGACACGACTGAGTGACTTTCACTGTCTGACACCCCCCAAAAAATATTCATATAAGGCCTCTTATACACCCATTTTACAGATAGAGAAACTGAAACTCTGGTAACAATTTTCTCAAATTCACTCAGCCATGAAATTGTGTTGGCGACACAAGGTTGGAAGTGAGGGCTGCCTGACTGCAGTAACCCTGTGCTCAAAACCTTTATTTTAAATGGCTTTGTCTAAATAGCATTTGTCTAAATAATAGCATTTGTCTAAAGCTTCAGAATTTACTATTTAAATCTAGTAGGTGGCACCAAAAAAATTCTTTGGTGTGCAGTGACTGAAATAAACTATGTTAGGTGCCAAAAGACTTAAAGGTAAGGGCCAATGAAATAAATGCTGTTTTTGGTGTTGCATTTTTTTTAACAATGATGACCAGGAGTCATGGGGGATACGTATTTCCAGTGGTGAAAGCAGAAGTTAGGGATTTAGGCTCCTGGATTACTTTTCTAACTCCCTTTGACACAACACATCATTTAATTGCTTCACTTCCAATTTATCTCCCCTAAATTCAAGTTGGTCGTGATAACATCTCTTCAGGAATGGTGGTTAAAAAACAAACAAACATGGTAACACTCCCTTGACCTTTTTCCAAAAATGCAACCACTCTTTTGTCCATTTTTTACTTTTTTCCCCATAAGTCGAAAATGTGTTTACATGAACTTAAGAGTTTTGAGACTATGAAGTCTCAGTTGCCCTTGGGTTCCATGACTGCATTTTGGGGCAATAGCTTGTACAGCCATGTTAGCTTCTAAGTTGTTTCCTGTTTTTCTTGGTCTTACTGCAGTCCTTGCCAAAGCTTCCCTCCTCCTCTGCTGCATTAGTAATGCAAAATGAAATTCATTGTGCCCATTATATCTGTTAAATGGTTTCCATTTTAACTTGAGAAAAATGTATTGACGTTCATGTGTTTGGCATGGAAAATGTGTATATCTATCGAAGATAGCAACTTGTCTGTTGGAATTACAGTGCATTATGTATAATGCTTCTTTTAGCTGTGCATGTACATTTCCTGGAATCTTATTGTGTCAGAGCTTGGAAAGTTTACACAAGCATTGGTAATCTAATTTTTGTCTGGTGGGTGGCTGTGGAAATATGGAGTATTTAAAAAAGCAAATGTCTTGGCCATCTGTGCCAGGCAGGGGTGTCTAGTCAGGTGGGGTAAAAGCACTCATCAAAAAAACGTTTTAAAAATATTGCCCCGAGTCTAACCTAAATATTAATTTCCCAAGAGCAGAAAGACTTAACAGTTACTGTAACATGGTTTTGAGTCCATTTCTGTTTATTCTCTTTAGGAGTTCTAACTGTAAGGTGGAGGAATCCATTTTATCTTTCTCCTGCCTCTTAACGATAATCCTTCTCTAGACTATATTGTCTCCTCTGTCTTTTGTCTTCTGCAGACATGAGTCTTTGGCTCCTGAACATCTTGTTAAGGTCTGTTGAGGATTAGGGGCTGTGACACAATTTTCTTGCTGAGTCTTTTTATTGGGGATTTTTCAGTTGGTTTGTCTTGGAAGTCTTTGAAATATCTTCTATCAAGCAATGATTTTCATTTTTCTTTGTTCTCCTTAACATCGGGGTTGTATTTTGCTCCACCGTTCCTGGGGTCTGGGTAATGAATTGTATTATTTAATAGGTGAGTGTGAAATTCTGTGTGCAATAGCTGGACTGCTCTCTGCTTCTCAGAGTTAGTTGCTAAATCCTCCTCACTGCCCTGCTGCTGAACTGTGATGTAGTATTTGTTCTGTAGCTTTAACTGTATTTCAGTCCGCCATCTGAAGCCGGGTTTCTTAACTTTGGCACTGTTGTCCTCTGGGGCTGGATAGTTCTTTGTGGTGGGTGCTGTCTTGTCCATTGCGGGGTGTATAGCAGCATCACTGGCCTCTACTCACCAGATGTTAGTAACACCTTCCCCCAGCATCCGCAGGTATTTATTCCTGATGTCCCCTGGGGGGCGTGAAATCACCCCATTTGAGAATCACTGATCTAAAGCAAGGTTGAAAGACAAGGCTGGCGTGATGTAAGGGATTTCCATAAAAAGCACTGAACTCAGGCAACGCAATGACAATGCTGAGAGAGCTTTGTGTCTTAGAGGATACGTGGAGAAACTGTATCACACATCCCTGGAGAAAATACTCTAATAATTGTCTATAGTTTCTTAGACTGAGTAACAGAGGAGGTAAGGGTCACCTTTTAAACTGCTTTGCTTCTGATCAGCTAATTATCTCCTCACCCTGTGATGCCTTTTATCTCCCCTCTAAGCAACTTGACTCACATAAGTAAAATTCTAATTCTTCACAGATTTTCACCTTAACTACGTTTCTACTCTAACCTCCCTGCTCTTCTGTTTCACCCACTGGTTTTCTTTGGCTCCATTGGGAACATGGTACCCATTTATTTCTTTAATCCACTTCACCACCTCATAGTACATTCTACTCTGAGGATGAATTTTAACAAGATGCTTTTTACTGCATAGTACACTCCAGTAAAGAACTAATGTTTACGGCGATGTGTATCTCTATTCCAACAGAAAAGCGGAGGTGCCGCAGACCACTACCGTGTAAACTTTCTCCTGTTTGACTTTTTCTCAGTGCCTCTTTGAGTGGGTTAGATCTGTTATATTTAATGGCAGTCTTATGGGCCTGTCCACAGGGTATCTATTTGCTGCTGAAATAGCAGTGAAGATAGCCCACAAATGAATGAAGTCATCAAATGTATTTGATGATAAAATCAAGGTTATTTTTTAATTTTTTGATGATGTGAAAGCTGTGGAGGGATGCTAACAAATCTGTTTGATCAATATATGGAATATAAAAAGAAGAGGAGACAAGATTGACTGATGAATAAAATGAAACTGACACAAACAGGCTGACAGCCAGCTGTAAGTCTCTTTAGGGCAAATGCAATTAACTTAGAATAATAGACTCAAATTTGATGGTTAGAAATGCATTTTTATTAACAATCACAGGCCGAATCATTATGCTCTTATGAATAAAATGGTACTTATATTTCATGCATGTGTGTGCATGCATATATAAATATATGTATATATATGTCTCTCTGTGTATATATCCATGCCTCCCACATTCCTATGTGCTCTGCTTACAATCGGGATGGAAAAGTTGATTTTTAGAATAATGTACTTTAAAAAGGAAATTCATTCATAAATTGTCTCCAGGACTATAAATTCTGAAAATTCTCCCAAATTACATATATAAAAATCATACTACTTATCTGGTGCTATTAGACATAAAGCCAGTGAGCCCTGGTCCCAGAACTGCTGGTCCTTTGGGGATTTGGAATTGCAATCAGGGATTTACAGATTTCATTTTGAAGAGGAGAAGTCATTACTAGAAACCTAAGCTCATTTCCTCTCCTTTAATAGCTATTTTAAATCATTCATTTAGAAAATACATTAACTATTTAGGGTACTTGAAATGCATTTCTCTTGGCATTGTCTGCATTTTTTAAAGAGTTTTTTTTCTAAAATTATTTTTTTTTAAAAGATGAGAATTAGCAGAAAAAGACCAAATGACTTCTGTGTGATAAAAACTTATTCTTTTATAACATTTCCTTCTCTCATTGCCCAAGAGGAAACAATTTAAAACTTTAACAAAATACTAGAATACTATAAGTAAACTTTTTAATGCCATAGAGATGGAAAAAAAAGTATGCCACCCTTAGAAAATTAAAAACTGGACTTTAAATATGGTTAAGAAGTAGCATATGGTAAAAGTCTTTTTAAATGAATTTGTTAATAATTTAAATCCAAAGCAGTTTTAATTCTATACTGCTTACTTAATATTGATACCCACCTTAACTAGGAAGTGAGTAAAAAAAAAAAAGAGAGAGAGATTATAGGAAAAAATAAGGAGCTTTATTTTCTACAAAGAATTCAGGATATGGAGTCTTGCACAACTCTGCAGACTCCTTTAGATATATGTATTTTTTTCAAATGCAAAATAAAGCTCCCTGAGTTATGTAATTGCTATTCTTCAAAAGGACATCATGAAGGTTGACAATTTAAAATGTACTCTTCCTGTCACCATCCAATTTTTTAAAATGTCTACTGATGGTGTTAAAAACAATCTCCGCAGAAGAGGGCTGCCATCGCCAATTTAGGACACTGAGTTTGTTATTAGCGTAGGCATATTAGATCATCCTCTTGCTCTTCCTGCCTGCTTTGTTCTTTTGATATGGCAGGGAACTGAAATTGACAACAGCCTACATTTATATAACAGTAACTTGCATTGTTAAATATATATGTGTAGATAGACAGATAGAGAGTTCTTTTATTCCCCAAAGATATCAAAGTTCACTACACACCATGAAAAAAACCACAGAAATATGCAGATGCGTCTAGGGTGAACCATGACAACTATTTAAAAGCATCAAGTATTGACAGCCTCAAGATTCTGGAATAGTTCATAGTCATTTTTAATTTTGGATATTTTTATCCCTTTAGAAAATTTCTGTTTTCTTCAGGAGAAGAGGAGGATAGAAAGGTCACATTTTGTTAACCAAAGTAGTTTAGAAAAGTGAGCTGGGAACTTAGCTGTCCAAGTCTACAGGCCTTGACAAACAGTGTTGTGGTAAACATGAGGCTGAATAGACTGCTTTGTATCCGTCAGTGTTTGATCCATTGCATTCATTAAAACCACATAAAGTGAACTCAAAGTGGGGAGGCTGATGATTGGATAGGCACTCCTATAAACAGGGTTGTATGTACGTGCGCTTAGTCATGCCCAACTCTTTGTAATCCCATGGACTATAGCCCGCTAGCTCCTCTGTCTATGGAATTCTCCAGGCAAGAATACTGGAGTGGGTTGCCATTTCCTCCTTCAGGGGATCTTCTCCACCCAGGGGTCAAACCCACATCTCTCATGTCTCCTGCACTGACAGGCAGATTCTTTACCAGATTCTTTTACCAACTGCACCACCTAGGAAACTGCACCACCACCACCATATTAAGTTTAAAAATACCAAATAAAAATACAGGATGCTTAGTGACATTTGCATTTCTGATAAATGATGCATAAGTTTTAGGAGAAGTAGGTCCCATGCAATATGTGGAACATACTTAATACTAAAAAAATATGCATCATTTAGCTGAAGTTTAAATTTAACTGTATTTAATCTGGCAGTCTTCACCATAAAAGCAAGACTTTGTGTACTGTTTAGAAAATAGATTATAATTGGGGTAAAGAAAGTTTTAGAGAAAAACCAATAGAACTTTAACTTTTTGTTATCCTTACAACAGCCTTACCATCTTAAAATTTTTAAGTCTCTTTTCTCCTCAAAGAATAGCAATATATAATATTATGTTTAGACTTGACTCTCTGCTCAAAATTTTATGATTATAAGTCCTGCACAGAGTATTTAACAATATAAGGCTCAGGTCATATCATAGTTGGTGTCTGTCTCCATGGCTGCCATGAAGGATAGATAGTTTTTTAAAAATGTATTGTTTGGGTACCAGATACAGGGAAATGGTAGGAGTCTAAGCTATGCTGCTTGAATGAATTTATTCCCTCACCATTGAATTGATTTTCTTTTTCTTTCCAACTTTTTGTCATTTCCCTCCATTTTCAGACATGTTGATAATATTCCCTCTATAGCTGAATTTCCATTTTGAGATATTCTTCAGCATGCACAGGGTGGTGTGTCATACCATCTTAGCAGTAGGGTATAGAAAATATTTCTTATAAGGATAGAACTAGATTAGGTCTGGATGATTGGGGGTAACTTTCCTGGTGATGGGGAGAATTAGTGAAGTTATTTTTTAAGGCCACCAAGTAAGTTGTAGAAATATTTAACTTCAGCTATTCAACTATATTCTTGAGCACTTCATGTGTAGTCTTTATTATTTAATGTATATTATCTGTTATACACCTGGAGAAGGAAAGGGCAACCCACTCCAGTATTCTTGCCTGAGAATCCCAAGGACAGAGGAGCCTGGCAGGCTACAGTCCATGGGGTCGCAAGAGTCAGACATGATTTAGCAACTAAAGAGAGAGAGAGAGAGAGAGAGAGAGAGAGAGAGAGATCTGTTATACAAGTGAGTTAAGAATTTTCTTAGAGGACTTTATAGAATTTTTATCTTAGGCATTGTACTAACCTTTCACTGAACCACAGAACCAAGCAGCAACTACATTGTATTAGAATTTTGATATATAACATTATATCTGTTTCAAAACTCAGAATTTAATGACTCTTTAATAGCAAAAGGTAAATCTTTTTATTCCCATCATCATTGTCATTGATTTTGTTCCTCTTGTAAACATGCTGTGATCATTTGCCAAGGAGGTATAACATGAGAGAGATGTAGGGGAGACGAGCAAGAAGCAGAGTAAGCTAGGGCCTTAAAAAAGATTCAAGGTAACAACCATACAAAACAGGATTATGGTCATCAAGAAACCAGAAGCTGGAAGTTCATCAAGGACAAAGATAATACCACCTTTTTGTTTCTTAAATTAAGTTTCTATTTATTTTCTGTGAAAAAGAGATGCTTACTCTTCTTTTAGATTAGGTTAGACATTACCTTAACAAATAAGGTAGAATTTTCAGTTAACTTCATCAAAATAAAAGTCCAAACAGATCAATTTAATCCATTTTTATATTATTTGAAGGATAAGGAAGAGAGTGGTAGAGGACCTAAACTAACATTTACTATCTGCTCCATGTAGGCACTGTGCCAATGCTAAACCAGAATCTCTGACCTCAGGACACTTTGACTCATGATCTAATGAGAGAGATAGAAAGTGAATAATTACTATGCACTATAATTAAGTGCTATAAAGACAGAGTGTATTGTACAGACATGGTCCAACGTAGAATGTTATTGCCCTTGTAAAGCAACTGCAGGAATGTCTTCACTGGGGAGATAATGGTTGAGTTGGATTCTGATGCAATTATCAACTGGCCAAAAAAAATGGAAAAGACATTTTATGTAGGGAGTGCAACAATCTCAACAATCATATTGAGTCTGAAGTAGCATTAGAAGCAGACTGGTTTGACTAGAGCATAGCAGGAATTCCAGGAAATGGGACTTGAGAAATAGACATAACTCAGAAGTTGGAGGCCCCATAATATCATGGAAAAGAGAATTTGAAGGAGCAAAAATATGGTCAAATTTAGAAAGAGAATGCTCGCAGCAGATTGGAAGAGACAAGGTTAGAGCACGGTTTGGGCTCTTCCAATCATTAGTTCAGGTAAGAGATTTCTTGTTGTTTAGTCACTAAGTTGTGTCCGACTCTTTTGTGACCCTGTGGACAGTAGCCCGTCAGGTCCCTCTGTCCAGGGTATTTCCTCGGGATGTATATTGAAGTAAATTGTCATTTCTTTCTCCAGAGGATCTTCCTGACACAGGAAGTGAACCCATGTCTTCTGCATTGAAAACAGATTCTTTACTACTGAGCCACTTGGGAATCTCTTCAGATAAGAGATAGTCAAGGCTTAACCAAGATGTCCATTTGTAATTCAGAACTTAATAAGCCAAAGAACTCAAGAGCTGCACATTCTGAAGAGTGGTGATAAACCTGGTTAACATCAAACAGGATTGCAATGAGGAGGCTGCCATATGTGATGTGTTTGCTGATGGTGGCCTCTATAACTCAAAGGAAAGGATATCAAGAGAAGGAAAGTGAGTCAAATTTACTGATGGTAAATCATGTTAAAAGGAAATGGATTAGGCAGCTTTAGTTTCAGTATTCCAGTTGACAATTTCACAACCATCTTTTCCCCCCTATGGAATTTTATCCCATTTGGCTGAAGATTACCCTAAAACTCAGAGGTGTTAAATGTAATATTGTAAATTCACAGAGCTAGAAAGTGATGGTGTGGAGGTCCCCACTTAAGTCTGTCTAACCACAAGGTCTCTGATCTCTCCTTTAAATTGCACAGCCTAGGATTGACTTCAGAGGGATGCTTGTGTTTGGACCAAGTTGAACAAGGATTTAATTGTATGTCAGAGATACTTCAAGTAATCTCTGCAGGAGTATGAAGTAGTTTCAAGAGTTTTGTGTCTTTAATATTTTCTAACTGGCTTGAAAGTTCAGAAATGTATTGATTCATTCATTCATTCAATACCTAGTAAGTGCCCTCTTTCTTGTTTTCAGTCGTAATTTGGAGCATTCATGTCTAATGAAAGGAGCTTATGCTATACTAGTGTAAGTGTTGGCCTGGATCCAATTTGGGAAATGCAACCATTGCTGTGATCCCCAAGTCCCAGGAGAAAAAGGAACAGAAAATAATTGAATTTCAAATTCTCCCTTCATATCCTTCTTTTCAGATGAATCATCTTTTTCCCTTCCCTCTTTCATGACTGCCCCCATTAGATCACAGTGAATTTTTCCCTAAGATACAGCCTTGTATGTGCCCCTGCTATGAAAAGGGGAAAAAATATAGTGTTTTGGGCCACTGGAGAGCTGCCAATTCCAGAGGACCAGCACGTTGAGAGTCATCTTTTGTTGATTTCCTCTTTTGCCTTTTCTGGATGGTGATGAGACTCTCATGTGGCATGAAGCCTGTTTGCTCCTTACTGTATTTATTTTGTTAAGATTAAAGTTGCTAAGATACGGTAGTGATTTCAAATTGTTAACTGCCGATGCCAGTGGTCATAAAATAAAGAACTAAAATTCCTTTATTTGCTAATGCTAATAAAAAAACATTCTTGAAGGGGCGAGGGAATTTTCTGGCAAAAAAAGTGAGCAGTGAGCAAAGTGGTCTAAGTTTTAGCACATAATTAGATCCACTAGTCCAACTGATGTTGAGCTATTTTGGTCAAAAATCAAGAAAGAACTGCCTTTGAGTTGTTTGTTAAAGTATTGTTTTTAAACAAAGAAATGGTCAGGTTGTGCAAATTTTGTGTCCCTTTTTCTATTTAGTGGTTAAAGCCAAGGGATTTCTTTTTCAATCTGTTGCTAGTTATTCTTCTCTGTTCCATAAATATTTTGAGGGATTTGGAGTTTTAACATTTTCTCGTAACTTCTTGAGTTGGTCCCCTTAATTCTTCTCATCTCGTGTATCTGATGCCCTAAATCTCTCATTGTATTTATTTTATTCTTAGTACATAATTTTTCAATTGCTTGTGGTTTTATTGTTTTCAATGACATTCTTTTAGGTAATTGAGAAGATGCCACGTTCTGTGTTTCAGATTTAATTGTTATTGACCAAAAAGCATTCTGTATTTTTCTTCATAATGAAATATTGTTTTAAAAACTCAGAATGTTTTCCATCCAAATTCAGTCAATTCTAGGACATTCCTTTGAGCTCATAGGTAAATATTTTCAACTAATACTTAAAAGAAAAACCATTAAACTATTTGGGTGGAAAAACAGTCTTTGAGCAGCCAGTTTGGCCAGGTTTATTCTGTGTATGTGTGTAATTTCAAATTACTGTATGTTTTTATTTTATAAAAATTTCCAGCTTCCCCAGGACACTTCACAAACTCATATCCAGAGTTTCCACTGGCAATCCTTCATTTGTCCTGGAAGCAGCTTGCAATATGGAACCAAGAAAATACTGTGTTCCCTTTGGATTTATAGACAAGCACATATGTATTTCCTCTTCAGCACACAATTCTTTTCAGGGAAAGCCAGGTTTAATGGGCATATTGTCAAATAATAAGGATTCACCAAAGCTACATAGCTTGTTTGGCTGAAAAAGTGATCTTCAGTAGAATTTAATCTGTTTAGAGAAAGATAAACTATAAAATAATGACATGTCTCAATGTGATTTGATTAAAGTAATATTGTGTGAAATCACCATTTAAATACCTTTTCAGAGAGACCGAGAGAACGTGCTGTACACTATTGAATTGTATTCATTAAGCTTACTTCTAATACCCAGTGGACCCTTATTCCACAACAAGCCTGTGGTTAATTGTAATTCCATTAGAGAAATTGCAGAAAGGTGGTTTCTGCCCACATCTTTGGAGACAAAGTGACTCCTCAGTGGTCACCACAATAGCCTCTGTGGTTATTGCTGTCTCAGGATTTTGAGATGCCAGTCCTTTGTAGTTTCAATTCTAACATCTGAGTTCTTAGAACTTAGTGTCCAGAAGGTAAAGTCATTTACCACAGTCTTGAGCCTTAATATTCTATGTTGGTAGTTCATCTTTGCCATAATAAAGGCACCATCTGAAATTTTATTTTACCTAACTGTTTATACAAAGGTCTAAGATTATAGATAAACTGTCACTGTCTACTTTCATATAATAGTGGGTGTATATTAGAGTGGTTTATTGGTCTGAAATTTTCACTTCCCTAAAACAGCATTTTACCTGTACACCCTTGCTCTGGCTCATGATGGGTGATGGAGTTTACAGACTCCTTCTTTATGGAGAGTCTAGTACTGTGAGTTGACTTGACCAATATAAGGGATGGAATATGAGCACTGTGATTGCAAATGTGAACTCATGCCTTTTACTTTGAGATTAACATGACTAAATAGTTGATTTTCCAAGACAAATGAGAACATATGGGTAGATCTGGACCCAGCTTTGAGCTAAGCCCTCCTGTACCCAGCCCACATTAGCCAAACTGTAGTTGTTGCACAGATATGCAAGCAAGAAATAAATGCTCACTGGCATTGTTATATAACATTATTATAGCATTGTCTGACTGAGCCACTCTGCCTGGTTATAGTTCCTTAACCAGAGTCTCCAAAACAGCATCTGCAGAGGTGTCAGGTGCTGATGTACAGGAAAACATCTACTCTGTTCTTTTTTGGTTCTATGCTACTTTTGAAGCTGACTTCAGGCTCTGTACAGATTGAAACATTTCAATACATTTATGAGTCATGTGTAATTGATCAGTGCCCAAACTGATTTCTTAGTGAAAGAGAATAAAATGGGAGATTTTTGAAAACTTGAAATAGTTTTTGAAATGGAGCTACACAAACTCTGAGTGTAATTCTTACCCAACATACCATGTAGGTTTAAATGTATGTAAAGTCTTAGTTTAAATTTAAGCAGTATATGCTGTAACTTCCACTGGAGTATGGTGGCGCTTACTAGTGGTTCATAAACCTTTCACAAGGACTGCTTCATTTGCATCAGTGTAGTATTCTTGCCTGGAGAAGTCCATGACAGAGGAGCCTGGCAGGCTATAGTCTATGGGATCGCAAAGAGTTGGACATGACTGAGCGACTAACATATTCACTTTTTTTTAATGACCTTTTTTAAAATGAGTGATAGAGGAAGAATGAGCCTTAACTGAGGGTATAAATTGTTGTAGTAATAGCTGTCAAATGGATTAAAGTAGATTAGAGACTAATAGGTTAGAAGCATGATTCTAGAGTTATAATCTCAAAAGTTAAGTAAAACCAGGCGAAAAGCATAAATCAGTTAAGTAAGCCAGATGATAGAAATGGGACATGCTTGGCAAAGTAGATAACATGTACCCTATTTATAGGAGGTGGGTTCAGTTCAGTTCAGTCGCTCAGTCGTGTCCGACTCTTTGCGACCCCATGAATTGCAGCACGCCAGGCCTCCCTGTCTATCACCATCTCCCGGAGTTCACTCAGACTCATATTCATCGAGTCAGTGATGCCATCCAACCACCTCATCCTCTGTCGTCCCCTTCTCCTCCTGCCCCCAATCCCTCCCAGCATCACAGTCTTTTCAAATAAGTCAACTCTTTGCATCAGGTGGCCAAAATATTGGAGTTTCAGCTTCACCATCAGTCCTTCCAATGAACACCCAGGACTGATCTCCTTTAGGATGGACTGGTTGGATCTCCTTGCAGTACAAGGGGCTCTCAAGAGTCTTCTCCAATACCACAGTTCAAAAGCCTCAATTCTTTGGCTCTCAGCTTTCTTTATAGTCCAACTCTCACATCCATACCTGACTACTGGAAAAACCATAGCCTTGACTAGACGGACCTTTGTTGGCAAAGTAATGTCTCTGCTTTTTAATATGCTGTCTAGGCTAGTCATAACTTTCCTTCCAAGGAGTAAGCGTCTTTTAATTTCATGGTTGCAGTCACCATCTGCAGCAATCTTGGAGCCCAGAAAAATAAAGTCATCCTTTATTTTACTGTTTCCACTGTTTCCCCATCTATTTGCCATGAAGTGATGGGACCAGATGCCATGACCTTAGTTTTCTGAATGTTGAGTTTTAAGCCAACTTTTTCACTTTCATCTTTCACTTTCATCAAGAGGCTCTTTTTAGTGGGTATTTGGCTCTAATTTTGTCATGCAGGGCACTGCACTGTCTTTGAACACCTACTATGTTCCAAAAACTATTCTAGATCCTACAGATACAATAGTAAACAAAACAAACAGAAATCTTCATGGCATTGATATTCTGGTCATTAAACAGACCATAAAAAATTAAGTGAAAAAAAAAAAATTTAGGTGGTGTTAAGTGGTAAAGAGGGAAAAAAAATAGCAGAAAAACAAGGTAACACAAAACAGCCAACAAAACTGTGGCATAACCTATTTTAGAGAAGTTTGAAATTTTTGCTTTGAATAAACCTAAAAGGAAATATTCTACTCCATGAAATAAAAATATTTAAATATATTAAAATGTGCAGTCACATCTAAAAGCAAAACAAAATCCAAGAACTTTTCTGTTTTGCTCATTGGTAAAACTGAGTTAGTCCAGTTAAGAGAAAGGTTAAGAAATGCAGATGTAAGATTAATTATGAATCTATATAGTTTGAATCTGTATAGCAGGAATTTCGGAGAAGGCAATGGCACCCCACTCCAGTACTCTTGCCTGGAAAATCCCATGGACGGAGGAGCCTGGTGGGCTGCAGTCCATGTGATCACTAAGAGTCGGACACGACTGAGTGACTTCACTTTCATATTGATGCATTGGAGAAGGAAATGGCAACCCACTCCAGTGTTCTTGCCTGGAGAATCCCAGGGACGGGGGAGCCTGGTGGGCTGCCATCTATGGGATCACACAGAGTCAGACACGACTGAAGCGACTTAGCAGCAGCAGCAGCAGGAATTTAGTAGGCATGTTTATATTTTTAATATTTTTTTCAGAACATTAATTTTTTTGGTAATTGTACATAATAAAACCTAGTTCCAATGACACATAAAATATTGTATGTTAAATAATAATGAAAAAACATTAGGGTCAATTGCATAATTTTAACAGCTGTAATGTCTGTTTTCGACTTCTGTTGAATTTAATGGATAAATTAAAGTCATATTTTAAGACTACTTAAAAGAATCTCTAAAAAAAAAATCTCAGCTCTAAACACTCTGAAATTGCTTATTTTTATTCTATCTGCAATTATTATTTTGTTTTATACAAGTTTTTTTTTACATTATTATAAACAGATGTGAGTATGATCTGAAATAATATAATCCACATTAGATACAAAAGATATAAAACAAAAATAAACTCCCTTGGGGATTTCCTTCCAATAAACATTGGACTACAGCTTTGGAACACTAAATACAAGTCTATTTTCCCCAATGGTGAGCTGGCAAAGGTAGTTGTACTTACAAACCAAAATGTGGAAAGCAATTTTCTTCTATGAAATCAGTAATTTCCAAGAAGTTCATTACTTAAGTTTATCACTGGGATAGAAAAGGTAGTCTTTTCCTTGCAATTATAAAATGAAATTAGAAGTCCTTTCATCACTTAATCACTCTATCAGTGGCGATATCCAGTCACCTCCCTGTGCATGGTAGTTAAACTGTGGGCAGTTTCTTATGTTTCTGTGTACATGAGTTATGCATATATTGCACTTCCCATTTTTATTTTAAAAATAAAAGCTTATTATATACAGTGATGTTTATTTTTCCCTTTTGCTACTTTAACATGTTCTTTAATAATTTTATAGTATTCCCCTGTATTTGACTAGTAATAGAACTATGGCATTTAACTTGTTTCCTATACTTTTGTAAAACAGACCTCTGATTTTATGAGCTTTACATTTTCGGCTTCAAACAACCATGAGTTGGAACTATTTGGGGAAAAAAAATTCCAGAAAGTTCCAAAAAGCCAAACTTGAGTTATATAGCATTTATACTGCATTAGCAGCTATTCATATAGTGTTTACATTGTATTAGGTGTTACTGGTAATATAGACATGGTTTAAAGTATATGAGAGGATGCACATAGGTTGTATGGAAATGCTATGCCATATTGCATAAGCTCAATATAAGCTCAGGTTGGGGGAAAAAAAAAAATCCACCTACAATGCAGGAGACCTGAGTTTGATCCCTGGGTCAGGAAGATCCCTGGGAGAAGGGAATGGCCCTCCACCCGGGTATTCTTGCCTGGAGAATTCCATAGATAAGAGGAGCCTGGCGGGCTACAGTCTATGGGTTCATGAAGAGTCAGACACGACTGAGTGACTAACACTTTTCACTTAGCATTGGCAAACTTTGGTATCTGCAGGGGTTGTGAAATCAATCCCCTGTGGAAGTCCGGCAGGACTGTAATAATTTTTGGAATGAACGGGGAAGCAAATTGAGAAGAAGTGCAAGTGAAAGTTATGGAGCAATTAAAAGTAAATAGTTCAATTAACAAAAGAGTAAACTGATGTAACCATGCTGCTTCTTTGATATCAGGGAAGTTATTTTGAGGCATAGCATTACCAAACAAGTAAAAACAAACAAACAAACAAAAATGTTAGTAAGCTATAGAATAAAGAACAGAATTGTACTAATGTATGATGCATTTTTTGTGTGTGTATAACAAAACTATGAAAAGTACTTTGTGACTTTATGGGCATCATAGGCACGCAAATAAAAGAATCATAGATGATTCTTAACCATCCTTGACACTTGGTTCATAACAAGCGAATATGGAATGTGTTGCTTCTGTGACTCAGGAGTAAATACACTGCCCGTTCTTCAACTATGCCTTAGGTACTCTCTGAACACTGAGAACTGGGGAGAAAACATACACCAGTTGACAGAAGCCTCTGTCACTTTGGGAAATGCTTTAGCTACTTGGTTATGTGCAAATTGTGGATCCTGAACATTTTGAGGGGGGGGAAAAAAGTCTTACTTACATGGAGAATTGATCATTTTAAATATGTGAGTTAAAATCAGAACCTTCTCTCCCCCTTCTCTCCTCATAAAATTTAACCAAACACAGGTAATAATACCACCTGGAAATCTTTTACAGTACAAATAAAAATGAAAGTTCAGAGTTCTAGGTGATGAGGTGAGACCCAACAAGGTAAAAGAATTTTATTTAGTAGTTTCCCAATGTTTCCTAAAAACTGTTTGAAGTGGGTCCTTGTAATTAAGATGGAAATGTTAAAACAATTACATATAAGCTGTTTGTTGCTGGCAAATTAAAGCTGCTTTCTGGAAATCAAGATAACAAGTATCTCTGTCACAAGTTCTCTGAGTCACACAGAAATGTGCTCATTACTTGAGAGACATGGTTTGGCCTTCTTATCAACCTTCCCTATGATGATCCAGTGTATAAACAAATCTCTAAAGTTTCTTTAAAATAGAATGCTGACCGTAAACTGTAACTATTAAAAGCTTGTAATCCCAGTTCTAATTTAGGGTGGTATGCTAGCTCCTTGCGGGTCTCAGGACCCCATTGTTTAATTAACTCTTCTTAGTGCTGGAATCCTATTGACTTTAATGAAATTAATATAACATTGGAAAACCTATGCCACTTTCTGTTCCATCAGTAAAATAAATAATGCATTATTCAGTAGAGTCTAAAGTTATGAGATATGTCTCTCCTTTTGCAGAGTAAGGGGAAGCAATGGAAAGGGTCAAATGATTATTATTTGTCCTCTAGTTTATTCTAAGAGATTTTCCCCTACTAATCATTACTTCCAAGTTGAGAGCTTCTAAACATGTTTTAACACACTAATACTACAATTCAAAGTAGATAGAGGCTATTTTCCCTATGTTCATAGGCAACTAGAGACTTAGATGAACTTCTCTAGATACATACTTGGCATTTAGCAGATGCTTTCAGTTCCTTGGGAAATGGATTAAAATTTGTCCCCACTGTGAAGCCCACGGAAAAGCCAGACTTTGTGACTAAGCAAATTAGAGGAGCACACAGCCAGCGATGGGAAGAATATCTGGTCAGTATTATAAAATTCAGAGATATGATGGTGAAAATCAATGTTAGAGCATACAGTGTTTATGGACGGGTCAACCAGCACAACTTTTCTAGAAGGTAATTTGATAATATAGGTGTGATTATTGTATAGGACTTGGTTAATTACGCTTTTTGTCTTCCTAATGCCCCTCCCTTTTCCCTCCACCCCCACTCAGTATTGGAAAGGACTTTCCTTGGCAAAATCTTCCTTATCTCTTAAAACCTGTTGCATTTGGTCACTCAGGGCAGTTAAGAGTAGACTTCTTGGGGAATTTCTTGAAAAGAGTCAACAGGGAAAAATCTCCTTTGGGACCATGAGCTTTAAGGAATTAGGTTTAGGAACTGGAAAAGGAATTTGAAGAAAATCCCACTTACAATAGCATCAAAAACCATGGAATACTGGAGTAGTAAATTTAAGGATGTATGCATACAGCCTGTATACTGAAATCTACAAGCCAATAAATTTTTGACAAAGGAGACTGGGTAATTCAATAGGGGAAGTAGTCTTTTCAACTAATTGTTAGTAGAACATCTGGGTATTCATAGAGACAAATCCCAACTTTCACCTCACCTCATACACAAAAAAATTAACTTGAAATGGATTATAGATCTAAATGTAAATGCAAAAACTGTCATTTTCTAGAATTCGTCATAAGAGAAAGTTTTTGCAACTTGAATGTTAGGATAGATTTCCTAGGATCTCAAAAGCACGAACCATAAAAAATGAATAAATTGGGCTTATCAAAATTAAAATTATCTGCTCTTTGATAGACACTGTAAGCAATTTAAAAGGCAGATTACATATGGAGAAAATAATTGCAGTATATTTATTTGAAAAGAACTTCATTTGAGAACACGCACATACACAGATGCTCATAGACTCTGGTTGCAGTCATAACTGTAGATCAGTCTCTAGACTATGCAGTCTTAAGAGCAGTTGAGTCTCACTTTTAAGTTAGTATGCTCTGAATGTCTGCCATTTGCACATGGGGAGTTCTGATTGGCACAATCTTTTAAAATATTCATATGCTCTAACATAGCTCTCACACTACTGGAAATTCATAAAACCTGAAAAGAAACTACACAGTCAAAGCTTTATGTATGAGTGTGCATTGAAGCATGTTTTAAATAATGAAAACTTTAAAATTATATAAATAGCTGTCAATAGGGACATAGAACCAGACAATAAAATGTTATTTATCCAATAAAATATAAAACTGGAAGGAAGCATGCAAAAATGCTGACAGTGTGTGAGGGGTGTGGCTGATTTTTTTTCTTAAAATTTTTTTGAACATATGCTAACAGTGAACCTGTTTTTAAAATTTAAGTGTAAAGTTTAGAAACAACTAAAAAGGTAAAGGAAGGTACCAGAGATATAAAAGAGAAAAATCTTGATGTTAGTGTTAATTAACTAAATCAAAATAATGTACCTATCAGGTCAGGCCCTACTTTATCCAGTGTCTCCCAATGGTTCTTATTTTATATTCCAGATGTCTCAGGATAGAAGACAAGATTCTTTATCATTTACCCTTTGTCCTTCTGCTCTATGGCCCTGGTTCTAGCCATTTCCCAGAATACTCTCTATTCATAGTCAATGCTAGAAGCAGACTAGAGAGAGTAAGGGTTAGCATTTCACATAATCTGTCAAGAAAACTGGTCTTATTCAGTCTAGAGAAAGTAATCAGCCAGGTCTTGCACTTGAGCCTAAATTGTGTTGAACAAGCTTGGAAGCACTTGAAGAGCAGGGACACAACTGCTCCATTCATGGGCATCTCAGAAGTAAGCACTGAGCAGGGCTTTCTAGATTACTCTTCTGCTGTAGATGTGTAAGTATCTAATTATTCCTCCAGATTCACTTTCAACTTTTTTCCAATCGTTTTGGATGCTGCAAGTCTGAAGTGTATAGACTGCACCAGTAGTCTCCCCTGTATTAGTGTCTTGTTGCTGCCATCACAAAGTACCATAAATTAGATGGCACAAAATAATAGAAATCGATTGTCTTACAGTTATGGAAGGTGTTGGCAGAGCTGTGCTCCCTCTGGACTCTGTAGTAGGGCTCCTTCCTTGCTTCTTCCTAGCTTCTAAGTAATTAGTAATATTTGGGATTTCTTGGCTTACAAGGTGAAATTATAGCAGAAAATACATATTCTTTTAAAATATTTGTGGAATATTTATTTGAAAATTGACATTCAATATTTACAAAAATTAAAAATTGGTTCCCTGTCATATGCTGGGTCATAAGAAAATACCAATAAATTCCCTGAAGCAAAAAATGTTTGTTGTTGTTCAGTCCATAAGTTGTGTCTGACTCTTTGACACTCTGTAGACTGCAGCATGCCAGGCTCCCATGTCCTTCACTACCTCCCAGAGTTTGCTCAGATTCACATCCATTGAGTTGGTGATGCTATCTTACTATTGCATTCTCTGACCCCTCCTCCTCCTCCTTTTGCCTTCAGTCTTACCCCAAATCAGGGTATTTTCCAATGAGTCAGCTTTTGCATCAGGTGGCCAAAGTATTGGAGCTTTCAGTCCTTCCATATTTCAGTCCTTAATATTCAGGGTTGATTTACTTTAGGATTGACTAGTTTGATCTTGTTGCTGTCCAAGGGACTCTCAAGAGACTTCTCCAACACCACAATTCAAAAGCATCAGTTCTTTGGTGCTTAGCCTTCCTATGGTTCAACTTACATCCATACATGACTACGGGAAAAACCATAGCTTTGACTATATGGACCTTTGTCGGCAAAGTGATGTCTCTCCTTTTTAATATGCTGTCTAGAAAAGCAGAGACATTACTTTGCCAACAAAGGTCCATCTAGTCAAGGCTATGGTTTTTCCAGTGGTCATGTATGGATGTGAGAGTTGGACTGTGAAGAAAGCTGAGCACCGAAGAATTGATGCTTTTGAACTGTGGTGTTGGAGAAGACTCTTGAGAGTCCCTTGGACGGCAAGGAGATCCAACCAGTCCATTCTAAAGGAGATCAGCCCTGGGATTTCTTTGGAAGGAATGATGCTAAAGCTGAAACTCCAGTAATTTGGCCACCTCATGTGAAGAGTTGACTCATTGGAAAAGACTCTGATGCTGGGAGGGATTGGGGGCAGGAGGAGAAGGGGACGACAGAGGATGAGATGGCTGGATGGCATCACTGACGTGATGGACGTGAGTCTCAGTGAACTCCGGGAGTTGGTGATGGACAGGGAGGCCTGGCGTGCTGTGATTCATGGGGTCGTAAAGAGTCGGACACGACTGAGCGACTGAACTGAACTGAACTGAACTGAGGTTGGTCACAGGTTTTCTTCCAAGGAGCCAGCATCTTTTAACTTCATGGCTATAGTCACTGTCTGAAGTGATTTTGAAGCCCAGGAAAAAAAAAAAATTCTGTCACTGCTTCCACTTTTTCCCCTTCTTTTTGCCATGAAGTGATGGGACCAGATGCCATGATGTTGAGTTTTAGGCCAGCTTTTTCACTCTCCCCTTTCATTCTCAAGAGGCTCTTTAGTTCCTCTTCACTTTCTGCCTTTAGAGTGGATTTCTCCCGGCAATGTTGATTCCAGCTTGTGATTCATCTGGTCCAGCATTTCACATGATGTACTCTGCATATAAATTAAATAAGCAGGGTGACAGTATACAGCCTTGTCATACTCCTTTTCCAATTTTGAACCAGTCAGTTGCTCCATGTTCTGTTCTATTAATAACTGTTGCTTCTTGTCCCACAAAAAGGTTTCTCAGGAGACAGGGTAAGGTGGTCTGGTATTCCCATCTCTTTAAGAATTTTCCAGTTTGTTATGATCCACACAGTCAAAGGCTTTAGCATAGTCAATGAAGCAGAAATAGATATTTTTCTGGAATTCCTTTCCTTTCTCTATGGCCCTACAAATGTTGCCAATTTGATCTCTGGTTCCTCTGCCTTTTTTAAACCCAGCTTGTACATCTGGAAATTTTTGGTTTATGTACTGCTAAAGCCTAGCCTGAAAGATTTTGAGCATTACTTTGCTAGCATGTGAAATGAGCACGGTTGTATAGTAGTTTGAACATTCCTTGTCATCGCCTTTCTTTTAGATCACTATAATAAAATATGACCTGTAAGAATGTACAGATTGTTTTTTACTATGGTTACCTAAAATTAGAAATTTAAAGAACAGCAATTATAAAGAACTGTCTAGGTAATAGGAAATTTAAACATTATTCTCCAAACTTTTATTAGATCAGAAAAGAAATCAAAGCACAATTATATTGTGTTTCAAAAACAAAGGCTATGATACTAAATATCCAAATTTAAAGCATAAGTCAAATATAAACTTAAGGAAAATTACTATTTTTAAGTGACAGTTACTGAAATAAGTATTCAACTCAAGAAAATTTAAAAAGAAAATGATCCTAAGTCATTAAAAGAGAAGAAAAGGAAAACACATTGAATGAAAAATAAAAATTGGATGAGAATGCAAAGATAAATAAATCAGAGTTTATTTTTCCTCCAGAGAGGGAAAGACACTGAGAACACAAAGTTCTGAGAAATATTGTAATGCAAACCATACAGTTATGCAAATAAATTAGAAATTTTAGATTACTTTAAAATTTGGAATACACAGACAAGCAGAATAGACTAAGAACTTTGGAAAAAGTGGTTGAAGTCTCAACTATCAGTTGATTTTACAGATGATTCCTTTCCAATTTCTAAGATACAATTATTTCCAGAACTTTGTAAAATATTTAAAAGCAGAGAAGTTAAATAAGAACAGCTTTCAACATAATTTTGCAAAGAATATATAATTCTGAACCCCAAATTATAAGTTGAAAAAACAAAAAAGAAAAACTCAGAGCAATCCCATATAAATGCAGCATCTGTTTCAGGGCTAAATGTTTCATTCCCTGGTAGATTAGTGGCTGATTATTGTAGTCTAGGTCCTGGACTATTTTAATTATTGGAACTCTCTCTATTACATATATGGCTGCTTCCTTAGTCCTACTCCAGTGTTTGCAAAAGGCTGCCTGGAACTTCACAACTTACGAATGTTTTCTCTTTGTGCATATCTGAGTGAGTGGCTTTGCAGGACTGATTTTTAAATATGTTAAGATTTTATTCCTAAAGAGCTGGAAAGTTCTTTACATCTCAAGGTTCCCACTTATTCATCATTAATCTAGTTTAGAATTTCCAAACTCAACATGACCAGGAGACAGGCAGGTATGTAAACTAAAAAAGGCCTGGGAGAAGGCAAGGGCAACTGGAGAGTATTATGCATGGCTAAACGGAGTTGTGATTTATCATTTCCAGCTAATTGGTGCCATTTGAGATGCAGATTGTGTTATCAGATTTTTGCTTTTCAAAGATGCTAGAAATTTGAAATTTCTATGAAAAATTTCAGATTTTTTCAGTATTGCTACTTAATTCAAATATTTCATAAGAATCACACTGCATGAATTACAATAGACTGAGACTTGCAAATTTGCCCGAATGTTACCCATCCACAGGCCACCATTTTGCAAGTTCTGGCCTGGTCTATTACCTTCATATTACAGATGGGAAAACTGAAACCTGTGTAAGTAACTGATCCATCCAGGAAGGCCTCACAGAGAAAGTTGCGGGCAAGGGTGCCCCTGGAATCTCAGCCTCTTGAATCACACTTGCCAAGGCTGAGTTGCAGTGAAGATCCTATCAAAAGGCACAAAGGAATGGCATGCTAGTCCTGAATGATTAATAGTTAAAATTGTGATGGTTCACTTTTTTTTTTAAGGAATAAGGACAGTCTACATCACAAACAAAGGGCTGTTCAGCACATTTATTTTGGTCAACTTTATGGAAGTGTAATTTACATACAGTGCACCTGAGTATACGGTGGGGTCTTGGCAAATGAAATCATCACCATGATCAGGATGCAGAACGTTTCTGTGCATGCGTGTGTGTGTGTGTGTGTGTGTGTGTGTGTGCATGCCCGCATATGTGCACATGCTTGGTCGCTTAGTTGTGTCCAACTCTCTGCGACCCCATGGACGATAGCTCGCCAGGATCCTCTGATGAAATTTTTCAGTCAAGAATATTAGAGTAGGTTGCCATTTCCTACTCCAGGGGATTGTCCCAACCCAGGGATCAAACTACATCTCCTGCATTGGCAGGCAAATTCTTTACTGCTGTGCCACCTGGGAAGCCCCTGCTGCTGCTGCTACTAAGTCGCTTCAGTCGTGTCCAACTCTGTGTGACCCCAGAGACGGCAGCCCTCCAGGCTCCCCCGTCCCTGGGATTCTCCAGGCAAGAACACTGGAGTGGGTTGCCATTCCCTTCTCCAATGCGTGAAAGTGAAAAGTGAAAGTGAAGTCGCTCAGTTGTGTCTGACTCTTTGTGACCCCATGGCCTGCAGCCCACCAGGCTCCTCTGTCTACAGGATTTTCAGGCAAGAGTACTGGAGTGGGGTGCCATCGCCTTCTCCGTGGGAAGTGCCTATCATCCCCCTAAATTTCCTTCTCTCCCTTTTCAGTTACCATGGCACCTACCAGCCATGCACTAATCTGTTCTCTGTTCCTGTAGATTAAATTTGCCTTTCCTCAGATTTCGTGTAAGTGGAGCCGTGCAGTGTGTACTCTTTTGTGTCTGTTTTCTTTTGCTCAGCATAATGTTTCTGAGATTCATCCACTTTGCTGAGGTCATTCATTTGTAATGCTAAGGTGTATAGTTCATCATATTAATATGAATAAACCATAATTCTTTTATCCTCCTCTGATTGATGCTTGGATATTTCCTGTTTAGAGCTAATATGAAGAAAGTTACTATGAACCCTCACATGCAGGCCTTTCCGTGGGCGTCTGTCTTCATTTCTTCTCTTGGTTAAATATCTAGGGGTGGAATTGCTGGGTTGTATGGCATGTATATGTTCAACATGTAACATATGTAAAAATGCTTCCTGGCACATTGTGAGTTTATATAGTGATACTGATAGTGTTAGTCACTCAGTCATGTCTGTTCTGTGACCCCATCAACTGTAGCCTGCCAAACTCCTCTGTCCATGAAATTTTCAAGGCAAGAGTACTGATTGCCATTCCCTTCACCAGGGGAACTTCCCTACCCAGGAATCTAACCTGGTTCTCCTGCATTGCCGGCAGATTCTTTACTGACTGAAAATGCTGAAATACCAAAACCCTATTTATCCTTCCTCTAAATTCTTCCATCTTTCAGTCAAGTTCTCAATGAAAATGTTTCCTGGGTCACTGGGTTAGAATGTTCTTTCAGCAAGATTTTGGGAAGGAAAGGAAATGGAAAAGAGATCAGAGGAGGTCACTGAAGTAAAGGAGTAAGGAGACAGCCAGCAGGTAACATTCTGCACAGACTCCCCCAAGACACTTCCTGGCCTTGTGCCTTTTAACTGTTGCCCTAAAACGTCAGTCCCGATCACATAACATTCTCGCTCCTCTTTCTAGCTTCATATATTCTCTCTCACACTCCTGACTACCTGTTGCCAAAGAAAGTCCAGCCAGAGACCTAAGTTTTGTCTGAGAAAGGTTATCTGTAAAAGGAAGATGAATAAGATCCTAAGGGGACTGCCAAATCTGAGATTTACCCCAGTGATCAGTGAGACATGAAAGGTATGCATGAGGTTTCATGCAGATGTGAATGCGTGTCCCAGAGGTAGAATAACAAGCATGCTAAGCCCAGCGAGTTCATTAAAACTTACTTGACTCCACAATTCCTCTGAAGATTACTCTCAAGAAAATATGTGTTTATATAGTACTCATCACCTCTTTTTTCTCCTTAAAAAATGAGATGCTAAAACCTTTAATCCGAAGGGAAGTCTTAAAAGCTTCAGGATGAGATCACAGAATTGTTTCTCTGCAGGAGTATTTTTAGGATGATTGCTATCACCTGGGAGATGCTCCAGAAAAATCCTCCCTAAAACAGTAAACTCCAGATAATACAACAATATCATATAATTGGGAAAAAGTCAATTCTTGTGTAAAGTCTGTGTTATGAGGATCTTTTTTTTCTACAAAAGGAGGAAGAGGTCTTATTTTTGGTAGTAATAGTATTTTGCTAGTGTCAGAGGGGAAAAAGGCGAGGCTCAGGAATACTTAGTACACATATGTTGCCATTCTCCTTGTGTTGTGCCAGTGGTGGGCATTACAAATTGATCATAGTTTTTTTAAAGAATAGCTTTTTTTATAGTTGCTTAGTAATCAGATGTACAGAGGTCTAGAATTTGCTTTTTGATACCAAAATTCATTGACCTTTTCAGAGCAAGAGGTTTTGGTATACATATTATAATTAAAATGAAGAAATAGCTGTGTGTGTGTGTGTGTGTGTGTGTGTACTGAGAGAGAGAGAGAGCTGGTTATTTTCATCTCAGGGAGTTCAATTAGGTGATTCAGATTATAATATTTTGGTGCTTTTGATTGCAGGTAAATTATGATTGATGAAAATGAAACAAGGTTTAGAGTCATCAGATTCAACAAAATAAACTTTTGAAAAATAGAGTGAGTATCTGACAGAAGTGAGCACTGATATATATAATTTTTCAATGACATTGTTCATCAACTTGGTATTATAAGATACATTTACAAAGTAATTTCTGGAAATAATGTTAAACTGAGTACAGGACTTAGGAACCTTCAAATTCAATATGCATTAAGAAACGTTATAATAATTATTAGATTTTGCTAGTGATTTAACTTTAAAACCCAATCTTTTTTTTTTTTTTTTTTACTATTCCTTCTATAAGCTCTGGATTAGTTTTGTTGAAGACTTTTGCCAGTTTTGAAATATAAATTACATAAAAAGGGAGAATAAAAGCTATTATCATTTGTCTTATAATAAAGATTCTTAGTGCTTTGTCTTCCAAAGCAAATTGCAAAAATAAACTCTCTCTTCAGGGTGATATACGTCTGTGGCTGTCACTCATAACTTCCAAACAAAAATTCCTATAGTTATCAGACACGCCTCCACATCATTCTCACTGATCTTATAATTTTATCAGTGTTAGAAATTTTAACTTACAGAAAAAGTTGATTTTAAAGAATTATTCCCTATTTTATATATTACATTTCCAAATATTGATAGTATTCATAATTATTAAAAATAAAAGCTGCAGAATGGTACAGCCTGTGTTTAAACCCTGGCCTTGCATTTGGTTAGCTTTGTGACCTTGGGCAAGTCCCTTGTCCCACCTCCCATACCTCAGTATCCTCATCTGTCAGTCAGAGATTACCTCATAGGGTTGTTACAAAGATGAAATCAGTTTATATTTGTGAAGTACTTAGAGCAGTCTTTAGCATAAGATATGCAGATGTGTATGCATGTGTGTATTTTATATGCTATATATATGCATATTTACGACCAACCTAGGTAGCATATTCAAAGGCAGAGACTACTTTGCCAACAAAGGTTCGTCTAGTCAAGGCTATGGTTTTTCCTGTGGTCATGTATGGATGTGAGAGTTGGACTGTGAAGAAGGCTGAGCGCCGAAGAATTGATGCTTTTGAACTGTGGTGTTGGAAAAGACTCTTGAGAGTCCCTTGGACTGCAAGGAGATCCAACCAGTCCGTTCTAAAGGAGATCAGCCCTGGGATTTTTTTAGAAGGACTGCTGCTAAAGCTGAAACTCCAGTACTTTGGCCACCTCATGCAAAGAGTTGACTCATTGGAAAAGACTCTGATGCTGGGAGGGATTGGGGGCAAGAGGAGAAGGGGACGACAGAGGATGAGATGGCTGGATGGCATCACTGACTCGATGGACGTGAGTCTGAGTGAACTCCGGGAGTTGGTGATGGACAGGGAGGCCTGGCGTGCTGCGATTCATGGGGTCGCAAAAAGTCGGACACGACTGAGCGACTGATCTGATCTGATCTGATACATATGGAATTCTCCAGGCCAGAATACTGGAGTGGGTGGTCATTCCCTTCTCCTGGGGATCTTCCCAACCCAGGAATCGAACACAGATCTCCCACCTTGCAGGCGGATTCTTTACCAGCCGAGCCACCAGAGAAGCCCAAGAATACTGCAGTGGGTAGCCTATCACTTCTCCAGCGGATCTTCCCAACCCAGGAATCAACCAGGGTCACCTGCATTGCAGTTGGATTCTTTACCAGCTAAACTACCAGGGAAGCCCATCATATATATATATATATATATATATATATATATATATATGTATATGTATATGTATATGTATATATGTATATACACACACACATATATTATGTATGTATATATGCATATATTATGTATATATACATTTATTATATATGTATATGTATGATATATGAAAGCCAGGTAAGTAAAGTGAGTTTCAGAAGAGGATACTGGATTTATTTATTTTTACTTAAGAAAATAAGAAAAATTTTGTCCTTGTCTTTATAAACAAGCAAGCATGAGTAATTATTAAATCTGAAATTTAATGCAATCAGAGATATTGAGATGTACTTTAATTGAGACATAAGAAATATTGGCGAAGTCTGTGTAATTGACTGAGCCCTCAGTAGTTGTTTCAAACTTTAGTTCTCTACTTATAAGGCCTGAGAAGGCTTCAACAATCTAAGAAGCCTGTGGTCTTCAGCTGCCTGGAAATAAGATTTTAAAAAATAACTGGGATTGTTGAAAGCAATAGTATATCATTTTACATATGCAATCCATTTTGTTTATTCTGAAACTAACCAAAATTATCCTAATGACTTATGTAAATGGAAATATCAGTTATTTGATTTTTTTCCCTCAGTTCTGGCCTCACACAGGCACGCTAATGATTATTTGTCAGAGTCACACTGTTTGCTTACAAGGTACGAAGGCTTTTTAGACACTATAATGACGGCTCTTGATTCACTTGATAATATTTAGAGTAAGCCATAAAGCTGATCTCTGAACGCACAGACCGCTTTTATTGGCTTTTAGTGCTATTACGGCTGTCATAAGTGGAAAATTGGCCTAATGCAAGCAATACTGCTGTGTCATACTGCAAAACTGCTGCTTGGTTTTATGGTTTATTTCTTCTTAAGAAAGTATGACCAGGTATGGGGATGGTTCCACCACCTTCTGAGCTATGGAGTCTGATGCCACCATAGTCTGTGGTTACTTGAGGAACAGAGAGGGATGTACTTAAGGATGGGTGGGAACTTGCTTAATATCCTAGGCATGTGCTCACTTATTACATAAATGCTTGTTGAATGCTACTGTGTGCCAGGTCTAGGGATGAAAGGTTAGCATAGACTTGACTAAGATGGAACTGGTTTTGATCAGGGGTTGATGATTGAAGGCCTGCCAGCTAGATTTCACTGGCTTCCTAAAAAAGCAAAGACATCACTTTGCTGACAAAGTTCTGTATAGTCAAAGATGTGGTCCTTCCAGTATCAGATACAGGCATGAGAGTTGGATCATAAAGAAGGCTAAGTGCTGAAGAGTGGATGCTTTCAAACTGTGTGCTGGAGAAGACTCTTAAGAGTGCCTTGGACTGCAAGGAGTTCAAAGCAGTCCATCCTAAAGGAAATCAACCCTGAATACTCATTGGAAGTGCTGATGCTGAAGCTCCAATACTTTGACCATCTCATGCAAAGAGGTGACTCATTGGAAAAGACCCTGATGCTGGGAAAAATTGAAGGCAAAGGAGGAGGAGATGGCAGAGGATGAGCTAGCATCACTGACTGTAAAGGATGTGAATTTGAGTGAACTCCGGGAGATGCTGAAGGACACGGAAGCCTGGTGTGTGGCAGTTCACGGGTTTGCAAAGAGTTGGACATGATTTAGCAACTGAACCACAACAGCAACAGGATTTTGAAATTTTATTGAGATATAACTTACATAGAATGAAGTCGACAAATCTTAAGTATACAGATGGTTTTAGTTTTTTAATGTACAGTCATGTGACCACTGTCCATCAAGATAAAGAACACTGTTAGCACCCTAGACATCTCCCTCATGACCCACTCTAATTCAGACCTTTGCCCCAAGAGTGAGTACTCATTTGGGCTTCTATCACCATAGATTGCTTTTGTTTGTTTTACCTATAAATGGGATTACTTGATGTATGTTCTTCATACCTAACTTTATTTGTTAACCATTATTTCTGGAAAGATGAAATGTGTACCACCAATTCATTCACATTTTTATGTGTAACAACAGCAGTTCCTCC
The DNA here is from genome assembly GCF_029407905.1 of Bubalus kerabau. Taxonomy (NCBI): domain Eukaryota; kingdom Metazoa; phylum Chordata; class Mammalia; order Artiodactyla; family Bovidae; genus Bubalus; species Bubalus kerabau. The sequence continues at coordinate 33,007,038 of NC_073643.1, read as the reverse complement.
TTTTTACAGCTGTGCAGTATTCCATCGTAGGACTACACCACAATTTATTTACCCATTTTATGGTTGGGTGACTTGGCTATTCCGACTGGCTGTTTTGAATAAAGTTGCTCTGAACACTCTCATACATTATTTTGGTGGGCATAAACCCTACTCAGTTCTATTGAGTATAAATAAACTTGGTAATAGAATTCCTATCTTGTAGAATGGGCTATATTGTAGAATGGGCACATTTTTGGCTTTAGGTAAATATAGCTTAGCAGTTTTCCTGACTGGCTGCAGTTTGGACATCCTTTAATAGTGTATGAGAATGCTAGCTGCTCTGTGTTGTTGTCAACAGCTGATATCATCAGTTGCAATACTGTTTTAATAAATATGAGTGCCTTTATATGCTACATGTGTAAGAAATTCAAGAAAAAATATACTTGGCTTGGGAATATGTTTTCTAAGTACACTTGAACATGTGCAAGAGACTACCATGGGCCATGGGGAGGTGGTGAGAACACCAGTTTTGGGATCAGAGGAATTTAGGTTGACATCTCTGTCTCTACTTTTTTTTATAAATGAATGGCCTGGGTAAAATAACTCATGTTCCCTATGCCTCAGATTTCTATGCCTCAGATTTCTCTCTCGGTGAGTATAGCAAAACACCTTAAATCAAAAGATTGTCCTGAAGACAAGTGAAATAACATGTAAAGAAGTGAAATAGTGCCTGGCACATAGCTGGGACTCAATGAATAGTTCCTTTCCTCTCTTCTTAGTGGTCTGGGTGGTCACATAAAACAGTGAAGCTGCTCCAGAAAGATCCATCTCTATGTAGCTGCCTATCAGCCTCTCATTTTCTACGTTCTCAAGATTTCTTTCCTCCCAAATATTCTGTTGCCCAAGCCAGACTCCTGAATGTCTTCCTACAGTCTTTCCTCTGTCTCACTCACCCTATGTAATAATGACAGAAATGAGTACCATTCTGGTTTTTTATTTACCAAGTGCTATCTGCCAAACACTGTAATGAATGCTTTACACATGTTGCTTCACTAGAACCTTGCAAAGTGATAGGTTTCTCTCCATCTTACAGATGGGAAGAAACTGAGAATTTGAGAGATCAAATTATCCTTGATCACACATAGAGTAGGTGGTGGAACTAAGATTTAAAACTAGGTCTCTTTGACTCCGATGCTCATTTGATTAACTACAATTCAATACAGTGAACTAGTCAAAAGGTCCTCTTGACAATCTCCAACACATCCCTGAATATATAATTTCATCTTTACCTCCCTATTACCTGCAAATTTTGTACACCTTCTAAGTTCCTTTAACAATGTTCTTCTTGCCAAACATGTAACCTACCATCAACTTTACTGGCACCCCTGGTGAGCTCCCAATTCAAATGAATCAGAGTTGAAGGCTCAAATTTGCATGGGTCTCTTGCACCACATGCTGGGTCCTATTTACATAACCAGCTCTTTTTCTTCTTTTTTCCACACCATAGGATGTGGATTGGGATTTTTTGAATAGTTGCTAAGGGCTGGATTATGCATTCAGGCAGATAAATCCCTTACTCTTTGTCCTTCATTGGCTGCTCTGAAGTATTGTTTCTCCTTGTATATTTCTCCAGAAGTCCCTTGGGTTTCAAGCCAACCCACCTCTTCTGAAGTGCTAACCAGCATAGTAAGGCATCATACATTGTGTCACAGTGCTTTGCATATCCTTTCTTTCCTTGCTTTCTGGATTAATTTCTTAGAGCTGCTATAACAAATCAAAACCTTCGTGGCTTAAAACAACAGACATTTATTATTTCCGAGTTCTTGAGGCCAGAAATCTGAAATCAGTTTCACTCGAACACAGTTAGGTCAGCAGGGCTCGCCTCTCTCTGGGAGGCTTTAGGGCCTCTTTCAGCATCTAATGAATGACAGTATCCCTTAACTTGTGACTGCTTCACTCCCATCTCTGTCTCCAAGGTTGTATCATCTATTGTCTTCTGTGTGTGTCACCCCTCCCTCTGCCTGTCTCTTATAAAGACACTTACAATTGAGTTTAGGGCCCACTCAGGTAATCCACAATAATCTCTAATGGCCAATCATTGTTGTTCAGTCGCTCAGTTGTCTGACTCTTTGAGACCCCATGGACTGCAGCACGCCAGGCTTCACTGTCATTATCCTTAATGACATTTGCACATGGTCTTTTTTCCTTAAAGGGTAATATTTACAGTTTACAGGGACAAAGATCTGGTGTCTTTGGGTGGTCATTATTCATTCTGCTACACTTGCCTTATTTACTTACCTTCAGCACCATAGGTATGTGCCTCTCAGATGAGCCATCAAAATTGTACCCTTGCCTTAAGCTCTACTTTCTAGAGCAGTAGAGTGGAGGCGCTACCTTTGCTGTTAACTTGATTCCAGCCATCACTACTTCTTGCCTATGTTCTTGCTGCCAGAAGTCACATGCCAAAACTTATATATCTGATCACATCATTCCCATACATGAACTTCTTCAAGGCAGCCCCACATAGATTTTGTGTCAACCTTCAAACCCTTTGGCTTATACAAAGGCACTCAAGGACCTCCTGATCTGTTCAGTTACATCTCACACTTTGTTTGACCCTCTCCAGTTTTAATGGCTAAGATCACATGCTTCAGAGTTAAACTTCATTTCCTTCAGTTCTGCCTTTACCATTTACTAGTTAAGTAATCTTGAATAGATCCCTTAGTTTTTCTAGTTCTCATTTTCCTTAAAGTCCCTTTCACGGTGATTGGGTTCATAAAATGAGGTCACATATATGCCTGGCACAGGGTAAAAGTTAAAAAAGATTGCTTTGATTATGTCAAATTGCATATAGGGCTCTAAATGTCAGGTAACATTTTATGTCTCTAGGTACTTGTCCATAATTTTCCTCTTCCTGAAGAATCCTTGCCACCATTGCTCTCTGCCCCTCCCTCTCAAGTTATTCCTGTCTTGTCTTTGGAACTCATTTGAAGAATCATCTTCTTTGCAAAGCTTTCCCTGACTCAGTAGCTTTCCAAAATTGTTGCAAGTGTAAGTCACTAGGGTACCTTGTTTGAAAGGCAGTTGCTTTAGCCCTGGTCAGACAAGTTCTGGTTCATCATGTCTGAATTGGGCTCATGGACTCGAGTTTTATAAAGCACTTGGGGTGATTTCACTGTGTGTGGCTCCTTGATCTGCTTGAACGTCCTATGTATCACCCATGGCAAGTCGCTGCTTGGGCAGAAGCCCTTTTGGATAGAAACAGCATTCAAGAAGATGTGTCCAACCCCATACGATCTGTTATGTCTTCCCACCAAATTCCGAAATGTCCACATGTCCACTCCCAACCCCCCAAATTTTGTAAATCAGGTCATGTTACTTATGCATACTAATGATTACAAAATTTAAAGGTTTCCGTTATCTGATCTCTGTTCCTCTCTGACCTTAGATTTTAGCACTCAGCCTGGCTTATCCTACTTCATTGGCCTTGAACACGTCAAGAATTCTCTTGATTCAGGGCCTTTGCACTTGTTCTTCACCATGATGAAAGTTCTTTCCCTATACATCCCTGCTGGGATGTTCCCTAATCAGAGAGACCTTCACCGACTACCCTGTTTATACCCTATCTACTTCTACTCCTTAGCCCTTTTGTCACCAGAAATACCATGTACTTGTTTGCTTGTTGTCTGCCATTCTCCACTAAAATGCAAATATCGTGACTATTTTGTTTGTTCTTTCCACAGTGCCTAGAATAGTGTCTGGGAAATGGAAGTGTTCAGTAAATATTTGTAAAATAAATGAATCTGCCAACATTATCTCACCAATATGAAATAGAGAAGGAGAGTGGAATTAGAAAATGAGACTTGTAACAATTGGGTGTTCAAGACAGGCTTGTTGACAAGACTGAATTCTGGTAACCAGACAGAATGGAGCAAGAGATGGAAGAACCAGTTGAATATATCCTGATCATCAAAGCTTTTGAGGCTCATGGTTTGGGAACCTCAGTAGAATTCTCTCTACCAGTGTTTTTTTGAGTGATTAACAATCAAGCAATAGAATCCATTTCTCTGGGCAAAGAGAAGAGCACTAGATGGTTGGGATCATAAGTGGTCTTATGGCAGGAGGTGCCTGTGATCCCAGCTTTACTACTAAGGAAGACACTGGAATAGGTTTGAGAAAGTCTTGTAACATCAGCAGTACTCTGATTCCTTTTTGGTTGGTCTGCATCTTTAATGCACTGTTCTTGGTGCATAGTAAATGCTCAATAATGGCAGTATAAATAGGCCTGCAGTTCGCAGAAGCATTGGAGAAGGAAATGGCAACCTACTCCAGTGTTCTTGCCTGGGGAATCCCAGGGATGGGGAGCCTGGTGGGCTGCCATCTGTGGGGTCGCACAGAGTCGGACATGACTGAAGTGACTTAGCAGTAGCAGGGATGGAATGGTTACTTCCATTCCATCTGATGACTGATGGATGTCATTATTATCCCTGGGGGCTATGTGCTGTACAAAGTCGCTTCAGTTGTGTCTGTCTCTTGGTGACCCAATAGACCACCACCTGCCAGGCTCCTCTGTCCATGGGATTCTCCAGGCAAGAATACTGGAGTGTATTGCTGTGTCCTCTTCCAGGGGATCTTCCTGATGCAGGGATCAAACTCATGTCTCCTGCAGCTCCCACATTGTAGGCAGATTCTTTACTGCTGAGCCACTGGGAAGCCCACTGGGGGCTATAGATATACACAAAGAATAGAAACTTTGAAGACAGGCAGTTCAGTTCAGTTCGTTTAGTCACTCAGTCATGTCCGACTCTTTGCGACCCCATGAATCGCAGCATGCCAGGACTCCCTGTCCATCACCAACTCCAGGAGTTTACTCAAACTCATGTCAATCAGGTTGGTGATGCCATCCAGCCATCTCATCCTCTTTCGTCCCCTTCTCCTCCTGCCCCCAATCCCTCCCAGCATCAGAGTCTTTTCCAATGGGTCAACTATTGGCATGTGGTGGCCAAAGTACTGGAGTTTCAGCTTTAGCAGCAGTCCTTCCAAAGAAATCCCAGGGCTTATCTCCTTTAGAATGGACTGGTTGGATCTCCTTGCAGTCCAAGGGACTCTCAAGAATCTTCTCCAACACCACAGTTCAAAAGCATCAGTTCTTTGGTGCTCAGCTTTCTTCACAGTCCAACTCTCACATCCATACATGACCACTGGAAAAACCATAGCCTTGACTATACGGACCTTTGTTGGCCAAGTAATGTCTCTGCTTTTTAATATGCTACCTAAGTTGGTCATAACTTTCCTTCCAAGGAGTAAGCATCTTTTAATTTCATGGCTGCAATCATCATCTGCAGTGATTTTGGAGCCCCCAAAACTAAAGTCTGACACTGTTTCCATTGTTTCCCCATCTATTTGCCATGAAGTGATGGGGCCAGATGCCATGATCTTCGTTTTCTGAATGTTGAGCTTTAAGCCAACTTTTTCACTCTCCTCTTTCACTTTCATCAAGAGGCCTTTTAGTTCCTCTTCACTTTCTGCCATAAGGGTGGTGTCATCTGCATATCTGAGGTTATTGATCTTTCTCCCGGCAATCTTGATTCCAGCTTGTGTTTCTTCCAGCCCAGCGTTTCTCATGATGTACTCTGCATAGAAGTTAAATAAGCAGGGTGACAATATACAGCCTTGACATACTCCTTTTCCTATTTGGAACCAGTCTGTTGTTCCATGTCCAGTTCTAACTGTTGCTTCCTGACCTGCATATAGGTTTCTCAAGAGGCAGATCAGGTGGTCTGGTATTCCCATCTCTTTCAGAATTTTCCACAGTTTATTATGATCCACACAGTCAAAGGCTTTGGCATAGTCAAAAAAGCAGAAACAGATGTTTTTCTGGAACTCTCTTGCTTTTTCCATGATCCAGCAGATGTTGGCAATTTGATCTCTGGTTCCTCTGCCTTTTCTAAAACCAGCTTGAACATCTGGAAGTTCATGGTTCACATATTGCTGAAGCCTGGCTTGGAGAATTTTGAGCATTACTTTACTAAGATGTGAGATGAATGCAATTGTGCGGTAGTTTGGGCATTCTTTGGCATTGCCTTTCTTTGGGATTGGAATGAAAACTGACCTTTTCCAGTCCTGTGGCCACTGCTGAGTTTTCCAAATTTGCTGGCATATTGAGTGCAGCACTTTCACAGCATCATCTTCCAAGATTTGAAATAGCTCCCCTGGAATTCCATCACCTCCACTAGCTTTGTTCATAGTGATGCTTTCTAAGGCCCACTTGACTTCACATTCCAGGATGTCTGGCTCTAGGTCAGTGATCACACCATCGTGATTTTCTGGGTCGTGAAGATCTTTTTTGTACAGTTCTGTGTATTCTTGCCACCTCTTCTTAATATCTTCTGCTTCTGTTAGGTCCATACCATTTCTGTCCTCTATCGAGCCCATCTTTGCATGAAATGTTCCCTCAGTATCTCTAATTTTCTTGAAGAGATCTCTAGTCTTTCCCATTCTGTTGTTTTCCTCTATTTTTTTTGCATTGATCGCTGAGGAAGGCTTTCTTATCTCTCCTTGTTATTCTTTGGAACTCTGCATTCAGATGCTTATATCTTTCCTTTTCTCCTTTGCTTTTCACTTCTCTTCTTTTCCCAGCTATTTGTAAGGCCTCCCCAGACAGCCATTTTGCTTTTTTGCATTTCTTTTCCATGGGGATGGTCTTGATTGCTGTCTCCTGTACAGTGTCACGAACCTGTGTCCATAGTTCATCAGACACTCTATCAGATCTAGTCCCTTAAATCTATTTCTCACTTTCACTGTATAATCATAAGGGATTTAATTTAGGTCATACATGAATGGTCTAATGGTTTTCCCTACTTTCTTCAATTTCAGTCTGAATTTGGCAATAAGGAGTTCATGATCTGAGCCACAGTCGGCTCCCGGTCTTTTTTTGCTGACTGCACAGGCAGAGCTCAGTTCAAGTGCCCTCACTAGTTGGCCAGTCTCAGCCTCTCCTAGAGCTGGCTGCCTCCTCTGGACAGTGGGCATGATCGTCTGGCCCATCTCCGCGGTGTTTGCACAGATGAAAGGGATAGATGCTTGTGTTCGACCTTCCATACCTGTGACCCTAACAAAAGGAATTGAATGTCACATTTACAGAGGAAATTCAAGTTAGAATCCTGATTTCATATAAAATAAGAGAGAATAAAAAGTATGGGGCACTCTTTTTTTTTTTTTTTTCTTTTTTAAGAAAATGAATCTGAGGCAAAGATAGCCAAATGTTAACATCTGTTCAATCTGGGTGGTGAGTAAATAATATCTTTTTTAAAAGAATGTGTAAAATGTCAAAAATCAAGTACTTAATATACATGCTGTTAATAATCTTGCACCATTATTACAAGATAATTAACTCTGCTTCTGATCCCTGATCTGTAGTCTTCCCACGCTCATACAAAGGGCTTTACTGTCTTTGGGTGACAGAGATACTGGCTAGTAACTTTTTAAAATCCTGAATAAAGCTTGGATTTAAAGCCCAATTAGACTGGTTTTCATGAGTGTGACTCTTAAAACTGTTACCTCATTCTAGTTAAAGTTCCACGAAAGCTATGGTCATGTGTTTAATTTATAGTTTTTTAATCTCATTAGACAGACTTAATAAACATTAACCACCAGGAAAAGTGAAGAAGCCAAGATATTGTATTTGTTAATCCCTGTGGTTTATTTCCATAGTCCTGCCCTACAATTTTATAGAGTTGAGATTAACTTGATTCCAAATGGTAAACTATCAAAACTGATATTTTACTCTTCATATATTTCTCACAAAACTCTATTAACCTATCTGAAAGCAAAAGCAAAAACAGAAAGATACTCCTTTGAAGAGCAACAAATACCAGGAGTGAATGGTTTGGTATAGCTGATTCATGTGTTTGGAGTTTCACTGACTGTGTTTTGTAGGTTAACCTTAAACCACTGTGGTTCCAAAGTAAGGAACCTTGTTCCTTACTAAGGAAAAGAACATTCTTTAAGTAATTTTACTTCTCTCTGGAGAAAACACACCCAGTGTTTTTTAAGAAAAGTGTTTATCACATACTTTAATGGGTAACATCTTGGGTTCTGAACTATCTAAGGTTTGCACTCTGCTTTCCCACCTATCGTGTGTTAATCTGGGGCCAATTAATGTAATTAACATTGTCTACCTCAGTTTTCTTAACTGTTTCTCTTTTTTGTATGTGTGTATGGATAGTAATAACAGCTCTCTTATATGAACTTTGAGAGAATTTGGTAAATTACGACCTGTAAGTATTCAGTGCTGGACAAATTGTAAGCTTGCAACGTATCCCACTGTTACTGTCATTGTCACCAATCAATCAGGTTCACTAGTGACTCCAAACAGAACGCCTGTGTCCCTTCTCTGGAGTGACCTAACATCTTAAACACAGATCTGTTCCTGCACTTACCACAGTGTTCTGTGCTTTATCTCCCTCTCTCTCTGTCTTAAATCTCTTTTTAAATTTATTTTTGCCTGCACGGGGCCTTTGTTGCTATGCATGGGCTTTCTCTAGTTGTTGCGAACGGGGGATACTCTTGGTTGAGGTACTTGGGCTTCTCATTGTGGTGGTTATTCTTGTTGCAGAGCATGGAATCTAGGGTGCACGGGCTCAGTTGGGCTCACAGACTCTAGGCTGCAGGCTCAGTCATTGTACATAAGCTTAATTGCTACATGGCATGTGAGATCTTCCAGGAGCAGGGATGGAACCTGTGTCTCCTGCATTGACACGCAGGTTCTTAACCACTGGGCCACCAGGGAAGCCCTTTTTATCGTTCTTTAACCTTATCTCCCACTACACTCTGAGATTCTCCTGAGGAAGGACAGTTCCCTTAGCATGGTATTGCAACATTAGTAGCCAAGAATGGCAAATCTTTGGCAAACATCCTTTCATTCTCCCCTCTGGTACTTAGCTGCTACCATTACCTCATTCAGAATCCTCTTCAGCACAGCCTTCCTAGGAGTCACTGACAACCAGTTAGAAACCAAAGAGCTCAAGATCAGTGTATTTTTACCTTTATAATAGATGCTCTGCTGCTGCTGCTGCTCCTAAGTCGCTTCAGTCGTGTCCGACTCTGTGCGACCCCAGAGACGGCAGCCCACCAGGCTCCCCCGTCCCTGGGATTCTCCAGGCAAGAACACTGGAGTGGGTTGCCATTTCCTTCTCCAATGCATGAAAGTGAAAAGTGAAAGTGAAGTCGCTCAGTCGTGTCCGACTGTCAGACCCCATGGACTGCAGCCTACCAGGCTCCTCCATACATGGGATTTTCCAGGCAAGAGTACTGGAGTAGGGTGCCATTGCCTTCTCCATCAGGTGTTAAATGATACATACTATTTCCCTTGCCTAGTTACTCATTTTTAAAATTTATTTTTAATTGAATGATAATTGTTTTACTATATTGTGTTGATTTCTGCCAAGCAACAATACCCCTAACCTGTCCCCGCCATCCCCTACCCCTCTAGGTTGTCACGGAGCACTGGGTTGAGCTCCCTGTGTTATGTATAGATGATTCCCATTAGGGATTTATTTTACATTCGGTAATGTATATATTGGACTTCCCTGGTGGCTCAGATGGTAAAGCGTCTATCCACAATGCGGGAGACCTGAGTTCGATCCCTGGGTCGGGAAGATTCCCTGGAGAAGGAAATGGCAACCCACTCCAGTACTCTTGCCTAGAATGTTTCAATGCTACTCTCTCAATTCATCCCACCCTCTACCTCCCCACTGTGTCCAAAGTCCATTCTCTGTATATATCCGTGTCTGTACTCCTGCCCTGCAAATAGGTTCATGAGTACCATTTTCTGGATTCCATATATATGCATTAATATGCAAAATTTGTTTTTCTCCTTCTGACTTACTGTACTCTGTATAACAGTCTCTAGTTTCATCCTCCTCACTAGGACTGACTTAAATGAGTTCCTTTTTATGGCTGAATAACATTCCTTTGTAAACATGTACTACAGCTTCTTTATCCATTCACCTTTTGATGAATCTCCTATTTCATCCTGCCCCCCCACCCTCTTGGTGTCCATAGGTTTGTTCTCTATGTCTGTGTTAAGACAATATTTTAGAGTGTTTTTAGGTAAAACAAAAATAAGAGGGAGTTGCAGAGATTTCTTGTATACCTCTGTCCCCAGGCATGCATGACTTCCTCCATTACAAACATCACTCATTAGAATAGTACCTTTTTGTTTTAACGAAAGGTGAACTTAGCCTTCTTCCAAAACATATAGTCTACAGATCTTGTCTTTGGCTTCTTGGCATAACATAGAAATATAAGTTTGTATTCTCCCATTCTCTATCTCTTACTTAAGTTTTGTTCAATGATTTATTTTTCATCATTCATTTGTTAAGTTTTATCTATCATATACAAGGCGTGATGGTTTCAGAGCTGAATAAATAATCATTCTCTTTCCTCAGGAAGTTAAACATTGCTGTTGTTGTTTAGGTGCCAAGTCTCTCTCTGACCCCATGGACTGCAGCACTCCAGGCTTCCCTGTCCTTCACCATCTCCGGGAGCTTATTCAAAGTCATGTCTAGCGAGTTAGTGATACTATCTAACCATCTCATCCTCTGTCTCCCTCTTCTCCTTTTGTTTTCAATCTCTCCCAGCATCAGGGTCTTTTCCAAAGAGTCGGCTAATACTCTACAGTTAAGTTTGTATGTTTCTACTTCTGTTATACTCGTACCTCTGTGGCCCCCTTACGACATGGGATATTATTCCATGTCTCTGAATTTAAGCTTCTTTTCATGAAATTAAAATATGACCTATCTCACATCGTTGTTGTTAAGAATTAAGTGAGAGAATACACCCTACAATTTTCCTTCATAATATTAGCGATTATGTTTACCTGATTATTTATGTTATATAATACCTGCTTTACCAGACCAGAATCTCTGAGTGTAGTTATCGGGCTTGCCCTGTTTCTTTTATAGCTATAGCTTCAATCAGTGTGCCCAACACCTAGTAAATGCAATTGCTATTATTTTACTGTTAATCACTTAACAATTATAAAGGAGAATCTGGAAGCAATTGCATAGATGAAATTCTAGCTCTATTTGTCTGGCTCCTTTAATTTGAGAGACATTGAGTAAAGCAAGTTCATAGACTTGTGATTTCTTTTATGTGTAGGAGGGTTTCACATTGTTATGTATTTTTACATATTTTTTTAATATATGGATTCTTGTATTGGGATGGATTGTCTTCTCTTTGAGCAACAGCACTTTTATACCACCTTAAAATTTGATATTAATAAAATCAAAATTCATTTTCAGTACTTTAGCTTATGAAATGTTCTCTTTAATGATGTGTAGACATCAAAAACCACATATTTGATGATGTGTATATGGCATCTATATCTGTGTGTGTATATATATATATATATACATGTGTTATCTATAATTTGCAGATAAATTATAGATAAAAAATAATTATTTTCCATTTCATAGTCACACACTGGAATTGCAATTAAAAGGTAGAAATTGTATGCAAAATTTTCTTTTGATGGTAGAACTACTCTGGTGGGTATAAGTTGAATATAATCAACTTTTCCAAAATAAGCTTAGAATATTTTTGGCTTAAAATTATCCAACAGGAGAAATATATGGATAATTGATTTATGAAAACTTAAGAATTTATCTTTTTTGCAGAAGTAAAAGCTGTTTGTAGGAAGTGTAGTCGACTTTGATTTTTGTTGTTAAGAAAGATATAGCATATTGTATAATGGGAGGGGCAGAGGTTCAGTCTTAGCTGACTTAGACTCTGCCTCTCTCCTTACTTTTTAGATTTCTGAACATGTTCTGCTTATTTGCATTTCCTTAGTTCAGGTGTCCTTAATATTGTTTTTTGAAGCCATGGAAGCTTGGTGAAGGCTAATAACTATTTTCCAGAATCATGTTTTAAATGCATAAAATAAAATCCATGGGGTTATGAGGAAACCAGCTACATATAGTTATCAAAATATTTTAAAATTGTTGATTAAGTAATATATGTGCCTCTTCATCAAATAAACTCAATGTGCTGTGCTCAGATGCTCAGTTGTGTCTGACTCTTTGCAACCCTATGGACTGTAGCCCACCAGGCTCCTCTGACCGTGAGATTTTCCTGGCAAGAATACTAGAGTTGGATGCCATTTCGTCCTTCAGGAGATCTTTCCAATCCAGGGATTGAACCTGCATCTTTTATGTCTCCTGCTTTGGCAGAAGGATTCGTGACCACTAATGCCGCCTGGGAAGCCCAATAAACTCAAGAAGATCCAGAAATTGGATAACTAATGATGAAATAAAAATAACATTTTGAAATATTGGTAACAACTTTAAGGTGTGAAACTATCCATGATTTCTGTTTTTCTTATAGTCACAGTTGTTGCCAATACAAATTATTATGATATCACCTTTATTTATGATTAAAAGGAACTCTAAAGTTTTGTTAGAGTTTAGTGAAAAGTTTAGTTGGGTGTTACAGTGATATAAAATGATGTTAGCTTGGTATTTGTCCCCAAATAAGATTTTCCTGATAGGCCTCATCCTTTTCTTCCTATTTTCTCTTTTCAATGCAATACTTGATTCTACTAGAAATAACAGTTTTCATGATACTAATTTCATCCAGACAGGCTTAAGAAAGAAAAAAAAGATGAATGAATATCTGACTCTTACTGAAAAGAGAGGGGGAGGAAAAAGGCCTGCTTATGAACCTGCTTATATTTGCTAATTGGTACAATTAACTGTACTGTTTTTTATTTTATTACTTAATTTTTGTGTTACACATTGAGGCCTAAAGAGACTCTTAGAGCCAGAAAAAAAAGTGGAGTTGTCTGATGAAAGACGGTGTAGAGAAACATTAAAAGCATAAGCTGTCACTCAGGAGTATGAATATAAGATCAAGGATGGTACTTTGGGCAACAGTTGAATGGATTTTTAATATTTATCAATTTGTATTAAAATTGGTAAGTTAATCAACTGATAACTGAAAGCAAGTACAGCTTGCTTTCATAAAGACATTTTCATGTTCTAAGTTTTCTCATCTGAGTTTCTTTTTCAGTGCTTTAGAAATGTCACTGGTTCAGAACAGGTATTGTTCTAGCATTTAAAACTTGGTTCACGGAAATTTATATTTCTCTTTAGAGTGAAAAAGATATCATTCTTTAGAATAAAATGTACACTGATTTTCCTCATACTAGTCTTTATAAAACATACCCTTTTTTGCTAACAAAATCTGTCCGCTCTAGTTGGTTAATAGACCTTTGTAGTACAATGAATGAAAATGCTTTGATTCAATTCCATTTCATTTGATTCTATTCTATTTCACAATATTTATAAGCCCTTTTTGTTGACAAACACTGTTGTAGGCATGTTGGGGAATATAGGAAGGACTAAGAAACCACACATTCCCTGTTGCTTTCAAAAGGGTTAGGAAAAGAGAGAAAGAGGCTTAAAAGGTGATTACGAGAAAAAAGTTTAAAGCGTAATAGTAGTTATTATTGGGTATTCAGTACTTTCATTTATTATTCATTCTGCAAAGTAGCCATAAGCTGAAAGTAACAGACAATTCCAACTCAAACTTGCCTAAAATCTAAGATAATTTATTTCTTATATGTCAGTTTTAGAAATAGACTGGCTCAAGGGTTGATTAAATCAGTGGCTCAGACAACCCACATAAGAACACAGATTTTTGTTTCCTTTTTTTCCCCCTGTGTTAATTTAGGTCGGATGTGCAGCTTTATAATTAGTCTGACTTTCCTTTATGATTATGAGGTGGCTTCCCACTTTCACGCATCACATAAAGACTTGACGGAATCCAAAAGTAAGAAGAATTTTTCTCGTAAGATTTCTTAGGATCCAAATAAATCTAAATAAAAATGAATAAATAAACAAAGCAATCAACTCAGTTTTCCTTACACAAAATAAAACAAGACAAAAACCTATACCAGAAGTCTCCAGCAGATTAATGTCTCATTGTCCTGAATTAGTTCACACACTATTGTCTAAAACTGTTCCTGGCAAGGGAAAACAGGATCACCATGATTGGTTAGTGTTAGTGTTAGAGTTAAACCAGTCAGAATTCATTTCACTTCAGGGACTGTTGACAGAGCTAGCCTCCCTGGAAATGCATGGCTGTGCTGAAACAGGTGGTGGTGTTATTCAGTTGCTAAGTGGTCTCCAGCTCTTTGAGACCCCATGGACTGCAGCACGCTAGGCTTCCCTGCCCTTCACTATTTCCCGGAGTTTGCTTTAACTCATGTCCATCGAGTCGGTGATGCCATCCAACCATCTCATCCTCTGTCACCCTCTTCTGCTTTTGCCTTTGATCTTTCTTAGCATGAGAGTCTTCTCCAATGAGTCAGCTTTTTGCATAGAGTGGCTAAAATATTAGAATTTCAGTCTCAGCATCAGTCCTTCCAGTGAATAGTTAGGACTGATTTCCTTTAGGATTGACTGGTTTGATCTCCTTGCTGTCCAAGGGACTCTCAAGAGTCTTCTCCAGCATCACAATTTAAAAGCATCAGTTCTTTGCCACTCAACCTTTTTTATGGTCCAAGTCTCATATCCATACATGACTACTGGAAAAACCATAGTTTTGACTATATGGACCTTTGTTGGCAAATAGCTTTTCTTCCAAAGAGCAAGCGTCTTTTCATTTCATGGCTGCAGTAACCATCAGCAGTGATTTTGGAGCCCAGGAAAATAAAATCTGCCAGTTTCCCCTTTTTCCCATCTATTACCCTTGAAGTGATGGGACTGGATGCCATGATCTTAGTTTTTTGAATGTCAAGTTTTAAGCCAGCTTTTTCACTTTCTTCTTTCATCCTCATCAAGAGGCTATTTAGTCCCTCTTTACTTTCTGCCATTAGAGTAGTATCATCTGCATATCTGAGGTTGATATTTCCCTTGTAATCTTGATTTCAGCTTGTATGTCAATGCTGTATATTGTCACCCTGCTTATTTAACTTATATACAGAGAACATCATGCGGAATGCTGGGTTGGATGAAGCTCAAGCTAGAAACAAGCTGAAATAGGTTGGTTCTGAACAAAATTGAGGTTCCTTAAGAGGAGATGTAAAATGGATATTGGGCAGGCCATCTACTGTATCTGCTGCAACAGCCTTTATTATTTTTGATTTATAGCTTTGGTAACTGAAACTCAGTGATGTTAACTGATTTGCCTAAATTCACCATTTAATTAGGAGTAGAACCTGATTTTAAATACAGGTCACTGTGGTTCCAAAGACTTTACTGTTGATGGCATCATCCCCAAAGGTATAAATTATGCAATGGAAATGTTTTTAAAGTTCTGTATTTTTGATCATGGCGTCCTTTGATTCATATTGACTATCTGAGGCGAAAGTGTTGTGTCTTTGCTGTTGATACAGGCTTTAATTAATGAAACTAAGTATGATTTGGTAAAAACACTTGCCCCACATTTATTTCCTCTTTGCTTCCCATACTTGCTCATTATATTCTTTCATCTTGATGGAAATAACAAAGTTAAATTAGGTGTAAAAATAGACACAGGCTTGATTTGCAAACCTCATAACCTCTATTTACCCCAGTATGACTATGTCTAATGTGTGAGTCAACTTGTTGAATACATCAACAGAATTCTAGATCTCTTTTACATCTTATCATTCATTCTGAGTAGCAGCATTTTTACTGATGGGGAAAGGGTGAAAGCTTTACTTATCAAGATACTTTCTTTACTTTGTATTAACGTGAAGAGAAAATAAATAAATTTTGTATACCCATTACTAACCTTAGATTGGGCTTCCCTTGTGGTTCAGATAGTAAAGAATCCGCCTGCAATGTGGGAGAACTGAATTCAATCCCTGGGTTGGGAAGATCTCCTGGAGGAGGGCATGGCAACCCACTCCAATATTCTTGCCTGGAGAATCCCATGGACAGAGGAGCCTGGTGGGCTACAGTCCATGGGGTTGCAAAGAGTCAGACATGACTGAGTGACTAAGCACAGCACAACCTTAGATTCCTCTTCCAATGCCTATAAACTTGAAGTTTAAAATATATGAATCCAAGGAGCTTCATTTAAACCCTGTGCTTCTTTTCCTTCTCCAGATCTTCCGCTTGTTATCTCTCCAACTTAGTAACTGAAAGAACTCTAAATATACTGCTTCCTCCCTATTAACTTTAGCATCCAGAAACTACTTGAAAATGTGATGCACTCCATTTTAGTGTCTGCAGTCTAAGAAATACTCAACTTCCATTTCTATTAATAGAACCCAACACTTCTAACACCCTGACATTGGTGGACATACTTCTCCAAATAAGGTAATTTTAAAAAGAAAAACATTTAGTTATGTAACTCACACCAAGTGAAATACACACCACAGTTCCTGTGTTTCCAACTGAGCAAGGACCTTGGTAATTGACCCAGCAACTTGGATACTGTCCTTGACCTTTCTCTCCTTCATATGCAGGACCAAGTTACCAGGAAGTCCCGACAATTGTAATTTTCAGCAAATTATCAAAATTTATTTTCTCATTCATAATATCATTTAAAACATCTCTACGTGAGCTACTATGAAGCCTCTCACATCCACACTGCTGCCAGAGTACCAATGACTTATACATACCAGTGTGTGTAAAATAGATAGCTAGTAGGAAGCTGCTGTGTAACCCAGGGAGCTCTGTGACAACCTTGGCGGCTGGAATGGGGGATAGGGTGGGAGGGAGGTTCAAGAGGGAGGGCATATATGTATACCTATACCTGATTTGCATTGCTGTATGGCAGAAACCAGCACAACATTGTAAACCAATTATCTTCCAATTAAAAAACAAAACAAAACACCATAGTGGTCTTAAAAAAAAAAAAGCAAATCTAATAATTGTATTTCTGTGTTAAAGGCCATTTAATATTTTCTCATTACCCTTTAAGTAACTTCTTTCACATAGGTAATAAGTATACTATGATCTGCTTCTCTGGTCCAGCCTATTGCCAGGCTTTGATTAGATACCCCCCTACCCCCACCCCCAGTATATCATGGTTGTGCCAGTGATTTCTGATTGACTAATTAGTATATATATTATTCCTTATGAAAATCTGAAATGATACAAGGCTATTTTCCCCTGATCTCTGCTACTGCTAAGTTGCTTCAGTCGTGTCCGACTCTGTGCAACCCCATAGATGGCAGCCCAGCAGGCTCCCCCGCCCCTGGGATTCTCCAGGCAAGAACACTGGAGTGGGTTGCCATTTCCTTCTCCAATGCATGAAAGTGAAAAGTGAAAGTGAAGTCGCTCAGTCGTGTCTGACTCTTCGCGACCCCATGGACTGCAGCCTACCAGGCTCCTCTGTCCATGGGATTTTCCAGGCAAGAGTCCTGGAGTGGGGTGCCATTGCCTTCTCCGCCCTGATCTCTGCTTAGGTTTAAAAAAGAGAACAAACTAAATTTACATTTAAGTGCAATTCTCTCCTTGTTGAATTTAATATTGTACAGTCTTAATAATTGTGCAGATATTTTGTTTCCCTCTGAGTAGTTGGTTATTGTAAAATAAGTCCTTACAAAAACAAAGCAAAAGAACCAAAGAGCCTACAAGGTTTAGATAGAGGTTGTATGAAAATCGCCTCAGATCACAAAGACTAGATGACTTGGTGAAAATTAACAGTTAAGGTATCTGAGCCACTAGAGGGCTGTAATTAGACTCTACTTCTGCTTAACCCCAAGTTATTCAATTAGCTTCTCTTATTACTAATGCCAATTTCATATAATTGCCATAGTTTCAATTGGTTAGACAGAAACAAGAATGGTTTTCATTTCTTATGTCTAGGTGCCTTGTGGAGCAGGAAGTGTATTTATATAATCAGAATTCTTTGAGTTGCATGAAACTTCCTAGTTTCCTTTACTATGTGAAGTGAGAAATTAAAATTGTTCCTTAAGCATTTTGTTATTGTTGTTGTTTTCTTTTTGTGGGACAGATGGTAGGAATTCAGGTAGTTTGTCAAGTGCTGTTTGATTACCTAAAAAGTTAGCTTTATTATTTTAACTAAAAAATATTATTATTGTAAACTAGCAGGCTTCTGATCACCAAAGTATAATCAAATTGAATTTGCAAATGAAAAAGACAATGGATGAAGTATCCATAATATCTATCTGAAATACATTATGTTTGTTTCTGGCTTCAGGCTTTTAGTACAGAATGGTGTCTTTTATTTTTGCTAAAATCATTTACTACTATATAAAGATATAAGGGGACAATTTTTGAAAAATTCTAACTACAAGAAGAAAAATTAAGGTCACATCTAAGATTGACAGTGGAATGCTACTTGCTGAATATGAGAAAGCAGGGCTATGTTTAATGTAATTTTCTTGCTGGAGAGATGGTAAGACCAGATAGGGATATTTGAAAATTAGAGTTAGATTTGGAATCCAAACATCCTTAGTTTTGCAGGTTTTTGATCTGTTTATTAGCCATGCAAAAATATATTGCTATTTCTTAATCTGATCATGGTTGATTCTGCAACTGGAGTTATTCCCTCCCCCCCAACTTTGATATGATATGTTTTATTTTTCAAGTGTTTGTTTCACAAGGATCAGCAAACAAAGTGAGATTTCCACTTCCCTCCTCCATCAGCAATGTTTTTTATTTGGTTAGCCAACATCAATGGGAAGATATTAAAATGAATAACTCTCTTGTGTCTTAAATGGCTGGATATTATGTGAGCTGAACTCCCAACTTTTATCTCTTAAATGTGAATGTGGCAATATTACAGTGTTGTGCTTCATTCTGAACTATTTAATCATTGCAATCTGTAGATAAGTCGGCTTCTGAATCTTTGTCTAAAGTCATAACTAAGTCCTCTTTCCCACTTAAATCACCATGTCTGTGCTGAAGACAGGTATGTAGAGAATCCAACTAAATGAATTAGAGGTTTAAAGATACATTACCCACAAGACTTCCCCAAACTTTTCAGTTTCCTTTAGTTTTAATTGTCCTTTTAATGAGTGATGGTGAGGGATTATTGATTATCTACCTTCAAGTGTATTTGACAGCAGAGTCTGTGATGGAAAAAGCACTGGAATAGGGATCAGCATGTTAAGCTTGAGATCTGGGACTGTTATCTGTGAACATTTTAAAAACTTCTCTGACCTTTACACTCTTCTGTGCATGGCTGTTATGAACATAAAGTGAAGCACTGATATGCAGTATATTATATAGTGTTCCCTGACAGCCAAAGGTAAGGTTTGAGGACTATACAAGGTGCTTCTGGTTAGTCCATGTAAAAGGAAATCCCAATAGATATTGTATTCTTTTGAGATTTCAAAGCAAAAAAAAAACAAAAAAAGAGGAAATAACCTAAATATCTGAAAGCAAGGAAATGTTGATGTATATATTATTACTTCAATAATGGAGCACTGTGTGTATAGCCAGGCTTCCCAGGTGGCTCAGTGATAAATAATCCACCTGCTAATTCAAAAGATGCAAAAGGCATGGGTTCAATCCTTGGGTCAGGAAGATCCCTTGGAAGAGGAAATGGCAGCCCACTCTACTATTTTTGCCTGAAGAATCTCATGGACCGAGGAGCCTGGCGGGCTACAGTCTATGGGGTCACAGAGAGCTGGACATGACGAAGTGAGCGTAGCACAGCACAGCATACAATACATACAGCCATTGGCACGATGCTGTAAATGTATATTTATCAACCTGGAAAGGTATTGATGTTCATTTATGAATAAGAAAACACAGTATTAACTATATTACATAATCAGATTTCATTATATTTACCAAATATTGTGTGGTGCACATATAAAAGAGAAAAATAAAGATGTACAGTGGCTACCTCTGGATGTTAAGATTTGGAGTAATTTTTTGCCATTTGTGTTTTCTAATTTTTCTGAAATAAACAGATTACTTACATAAGGACACAGACACACACACACATACACATTTCAGTTTAAATCCTGAGGATTTCTAGTATCTCTGACAACCACTCTGTCTCTTATGCTCTAACATCTAGTCCATAGCGAAAGTGTTGGGTCTACCACTCTCTTCCTCGTCAGTCTCTGTTTCCATTGTTCTGGCAACCAGTAACTCAATTTAGAAATCATTCTTTCTCATCTGCGGTTGCAACAAGCTTCTAACTAGTCTCTCTATTCTACCCTTCACCTCTCTTTCTACCCTTCAGTCTATTTACATTAATGTCCTCAAATCACAAATATTTCTAAAGCACAGAGTTTTCTCCCATCTTTAAATCCTGTCCCCTTTCCCAACCCCTATCCCAGATGTATTTGATAGCTTCTTTTTGCCCCAGAACTTTCTGTTTATGCTCTTCAGTCTAGCATTCAAAGTCTTTCATGATAGAGCCAGTGCTTATTTCTTCCTGTCACACACATACCCTTGACCCAGCCAAACTTAGCTACTGTTCTCTGAACAACTCAGACTTCTCTGACTCCACTTTGGACCATCATATTCCATCAGCTTGTAATGCTACTTCCTATTAAAACTTTACTTATGATGCATAACCCAGCCACATCCCCAGTTTCTCTGAATTCTAGATATGTTCTTTCCTACTTATGAATATCATATCATCTTTGGAATATATTTATCTATTCATTCATTTATTCATATCATTTTTTGAGCATCTGCTATGTTTTAGGGGCTATCTGGATTCCCAGTTATAGAAGTAAGAAGTAATACACCTTTGTCCTTGAGCAATTAACAATCTAATACTTAACATTTTTGCTTTATCTGTTTACTTATGATAGTTTCCTTTTCTACCACCTCTCCCTTATCATACACACACACACACACACACACACACACACACACTGGTATATCAAATATACATTGATTGTAAATACGTGGAGTGTTATTTATGTCTCATAATAAAATACTCTGTTACAGTCTTAGAGAAGATAGTCAAGAAGTGTATTGTGTTAGAAAGGCAGAGAGAATGGAATAAAATATTTTGTTTCATAAATATATAGATATGTTAGATATATGAACATATATTATATATGTAATATATAATTATTTATTTTTAACCATGTCACTTTTCCCCCTTCAGAGTTATCTTTTTTTTTTTTGCATTTTTTTTTAATTTTATTTTTAAACCTGAAACACTGTATTAGTTTTGCCAAACATCAAAACGAATCCGCCACAGGTATACATGTGCTCCCCATCCTGAACCCTCCTCCCTCCTCCCTCCCCATACCATCCCTCTGGGTCGTCCCAGTGCACCAGTCCCAAATGAAATTTGATCTCTAATTAGCATTGTTAACCTGTGGAGTGACGAAAACAAGTTATTTCTCCTAGTTGCTAGGGGACTTCAAGATGAGACTGATGTCCTTAAGAAACTGAAGCAAAACCTACATTCTACTACTAGAGAGCAAATGATGAATTGAGTTTAGAACTCAGACTTGGTAATTTGCCCTAGAATCTGGAGACCTGAGAGTAGGTTCTTAATGAATGGTTGTTAGCTTACAGAATTTAGAGTTTTAATAGCAGTATATTGGAAACACCAGTATGTTCATGACCTATGAATATGCTATACCTTCCAGTTGTTATTATTTTTTTTAAGTCCGTAGTGCAGTTTTCCCTCTTCACTAATCATTCATGTTAGAATTTCCCTTGGAGACTTAAGTGAAGTTCCTTACTACTATTAAGTATCTGTGTCTTTTCATGTTATCGTTTTGCTCTTTTTAAAATAAGGCTATCAGTTGTTTTCTTTTTCTTTCCTCGCCCCTTTTTTTGAAGAAAAAAGGCTGGCTAATACATTAAGGAATATTTACACAAAAGGTCTTTTCTTTTAAGGGACATAGGTAAGAAGTTAATATTTTCAAATGAATCTTTCTGTTTTCAAGGGGATTTTTAGTACAGTTGTTTTAGACCAAATCTGCTATATACATTAAAAATAAAGGAAACCAACCAGCTCTTTTTTAATTTTAAGAGAAATCTGTATCTGTTTAAGGAATTCTATGTACCCGTTTGGTTTGCTGTATGAGGGATCTGATACTGAAAAACTGCCTCCAAATTGGTTATGCACATTACACTATGTGTCAAATACAGCTGAAAAGCTTGCTTTTGTCTGGTCTGAATCCTAATGGCAAATGGGATATGTTGATATTTTATTTCCCCAACTGAATTTTAAGTTCCTTGGGCACAGAAGTCCTGGTATATTATTTGCACAAGTTTGTGCCTTACAGGAAATCAAAACATTTGTTGATTTGGCTTACTTAATTGTATATTATTTTGTAAAACAAATGCCTCTTTTATGGTATGAATCATTTTGTCTTATCAGTCTGCATTTTCATGTAGTGGTCTAAGAAATTAGTTTGAAGACAAATACATAGAGTGGAATCTTGTTTATTTGAAGGTGGATAGAATATAATTTTTGATAAATTATTTTTTATTGTTCAGAACAGTTTATTTGTAGAAACTTTATATATTTTAGTGAAATTTCAGTTCAGAATGTTTTAGTATTTACATAGATCTTTCAGTAACTGTTAGAGAAATTTGGTTTCCTGTCTATAATGCTGAATATTCTAAATATAAGAAAGAAACAAATGACAACTGAAAGAGCTAAAGTGCAGATTTTCCTCTCCTTTTGTCTATTCTTTGGGATGAGACATCATCAAGTACCTTTCTTAGCTTCTGCAATGTAGCTCTTTCTTTTCAGATCTAGACTCGTGTGGAAGTTCGGCTCAAAGGGAGAAACTGCCTGATGTCTTATTTAATCCTATGCCTCTAGGAGTTGGTCTCTCTTTTCTGAAGTTATACACTGGCAGAACTACTGTCATGGCCCTTGCTTTTTGCCTTTGCTTCACATTTACTTTTTGACAGGCTTACATAATGGCTAAAATGGTCGAAGTGATTTATGCCTGTAGACTGATGTCTTCATTTGCTCGCTTCACATTCCGATTTTTTTTTTTTTTTTTTTTTTTTTTTACTAATGGTCTGGTGCACACCTAGCGCAGGTGCATTTTATTAGAGAGTATATTCCCTCTAAATGCTGTTCCTAAGCTGAAAGAAATGGGCCATAATCGTATAAAAATAAAGTATCTCTTTGTGGAATTTACAAGAAATGGAATGTCCTTATTCGTGAGCCATAGAACATAAGGGTCCTTTTTTTTTTATTTCCTCTCTCTCTGTGAGATTGCTCTTTATACTAATGTTGATTAAGTGAGTCACACCAACAGCTGTTGTGACAGAGAGGAAAATGAATGAGTGTCCTGAAAATCTCAGTTGAAAGGAGTAAATCTCTTGAAGTTTCTAGTTAGCTACAATTTTCTTTTCCTGTTGAGACAGGAAAGATTGGTTCCCAGTCTCTACAGATGGCTTCACTCCTAGTTCATAAAACTGCAATTAATAATGGTGAGCTAAGATCATTCTGGATTTGATGTACTGTTCTATCATCATTGAAAAGGAGTCTTTAAATCTGCTGTTTAACAACTTATAGGGACTTTGCACTGATTAATTCATCTGGTTATAGTCTCATGGCTGACATGGCATCTTCCAGGCCTTCCATTCCATTGGGATCAACATCATCATTTTATAAGAAATGAACTTACTACTTTATAGGCTTAGTTGGAGAGAAATTTCAACCGTCAGCTGTAGGATATGCCACGGGAATTTAATTTGTTGACCTATGAGAACACAGAAGATCTCATCTTTTACTGAACATTCTCCACATAAAATAAGGTTATCAGAGAATCAAAATGATTCTGACATTTGAACTTTAAGTAGAAGGCCAATACATTTAAAGTAAGTACTGTTCTTCCTGAAATGTTCAGTGTTGCAACAACAGCCCATGTCAGGCTCTTAAAAAAATATTATCCCTTATGGAGCAAAGCACTGAAAATTTGATAGTGGGTACCAACCCTTAGAGTGCACTTTATTTGGAAGCCACATAGCATTTGTCCTTCTTCCATTCTGGTGTCAGAGCCCTGAATTTCCTCTGAAGAAGCATCTCTCCCCCATCATGTGTAGCCTTGTGGTGCTGTCAGTCAAAGTACCCTTCCTTGCCTTGCCAGGATGGGGACTCACAGCCAAATCTCTTGAGCTTTCTGCCTTGAGATTTGAAGTCTTGAATATGGAGGGAGGAAAGGGCAGGAAAAGTGTTTGAAGCTTATGTTTTAGGAGTTAAATCTTGCCATCTGCGTCACCAGAGTTAGATTACTCCCTGCCCACCCTGACCTGAATTTTCCTTGTAGACTGCAGAGCAACTCTCAGACTTCCAACAAATTCCTCTTTTCATTAATTTAGCTAGAAAAAGTATCTGTTACTTTCCTCTCAAAAACTATGTGATGATTAATTTTATGTGCCAACTTGGCTGGGCTAAGGAATACCCAGGGAGCTGGTAAAATGCTATTTCTGGGCATGTCCATGTGGTTGTTTGAGGGACTAGATTAGCACTTGAACTGATAGTCTGATTAAAGAGAATATCTTTCCAGAGTGAGTTAAGGGCTAAATAGAATGAAAATAAAGAGGGAAAGCAGATTTGCTGTCTCCATTGGAGCTAGGACATCCATTTCCTGCCCTTGGATATCAGCTCTTCTGTTCTCAGAACTTCTTACTTGCACCAGGGTTTATACCACTGGCTCTCAGAAGTTGGGGCTTTGGCCTGGAGCTACACTACTGCTTGAGCCTCCTGAGCAGACCATGGGATGACCCAGCCTCCATAAGTGTGTAAGCCAGTCCCCCATAATAAATCCTCTATTATCTGTCTACCCATCCATCCATCCATGTTCTACCTATCTATCCACTGATCTATGTTCCATCTGTCCATCTCATTTTTATTTCCTATTGGTTCTGATTCTCTGGAGAACCCTGATTAATACAAACTATGACAGCCTCATTTTATAGTTGTGATATTTTGAAAGTAGTACATTATCCTTTGGTTTGTTGTTGTTTTTCAGCTAAGTCATGTCTAACTCTTTGTGACCTCCATGGTCTGTAGCATGCCAGGCTCCTCTGTCCTGGAATTCGCTCACATTCATGTCCATTGAGTTGGTGATGCCATCTAACCACCTCATCCTCTGCACCCGCTTCTCCCTTTTTGATAGTCCTTTACATAACTTTCATTTGAGGATAAAATGCAGTGGGATATATTTTAATACAAGTTAAAATATGTCTCTAGTAGGCATTTCCAGGGTAGACAGTTTATTGGAATCCAAGATGCTGACCAAGGTCTACACAAGCTTCAAGGCTCCATTCCTGGGCAAACTCCCCATGCTCATCAAATGCCAACCTTCCTTTGGGTCAAGATGCTTTAGCCCCTCTTATTTTCATTCACTTTTTGGAATATGACACATTCTTTCCCACCTTAGCCCTTCTACTTGAAATGATATTTCATTTCCTGTATTCTGCCACCAGCAGATGCTTTCTCAATCTTCAGGCCTAAAGCAAAATCTCTAGCCAACTTCCCTGTCAGCGTTACTTAAAGTAGACAGCTGATCTCATGTATCCTATTGCCCAATTTATAATCTTCATGGGATGTAACCATTTCACATTTAATGGGACCCACCCAAATCTTCTGATTCCTCCATCTCCAGCCACTTTTTCTCGTATTCTTCATGCATCATTATCATCATGCAGTGTCTCAAGCCAGGAGTTAATTTTGCCTCCTTTCTGTTGCCTCACACCAGAGCACCAGCCAGTTCATTAGTTCTATCTCCAAAATAGATCCTGAATACTATTCTACCTCTTTCACCTTCACAGTTTTCGCCTGTCCCATTTATCATCTTTTGCTTGGTCAATTGCAGGGTCTTCTGTTTTATTTCTGCATATATTCTTTACCACATCCAGTATAAATAGTTGCTTTTATCCCCTACTTAGAATCTCCAGTGACTCCTAATACAGATTAGGGAAAAACATCTAAATTCCTGCCTATGGCCAGCAAATGTTCAACATTATTTATGACTTGAACATGTTTCCCCCCCCTTCCCTTCCCTTCCTTACTCCCTCCCTCCCTTATTTCCTTTATTCTTCCTTCCCTTTCTTCCTTCTCATCCAGTCATTCTGAACCATACTGTCATTCATTACACAGGCTCTTTTCCCTGTTGGAATGCTCTTCCCAGACTTTTGGGCAGCTGGCTTCTTCTTGTTATTTAAATTTCAGGTCAATAATCTTTCATTCAAAACTTCTCTGACAGCTGCTTCTGAAAGATAGTTCCCCACACCAGTCTCTCTCATATCATCTTGTTTTAACACTTCAAAATAATTACCCTGTGAAATGATCTTGTGCTTGTTTACTTCTTTAAGGGCATATTTTCACATCTAATTTCTCCTTTCACCTCTGGTTAAAAACAAAACAACATTCTCTTTGACTGTTACCTTCTCCTTACTTGTGTTTTGGTTATTAGGTAACACATGTTCACAAGTCCATGGAGACTACCGAAATAAGAGCTAATGATTCTATTTCCTGTGTGCGCATAATAAAAGGAAATCAAGATACACTATTGGTGCACATTAACAATGTAAAATAGACATTCAGTTCAGTTCAGTTCAGTCTCTCAGTCGTGTCCGACTCTTTGCAACCCCATGAATCACAGCACGCCAGGCCTCCCTGTCCATCACCATCTCCCGGAGTTCACTCAGACTCATGTCCATCGAGTCAGTGATGCCATCCAGCCATCTCATCCTCTGTCGTCCCCTTCTCCTCCTGCCCCAAATCCCTCCCAGCATCAGAGTCTTTTCCAGTGAGTCAACTCTTCGCATCAGGTGGCCAAAGTACTGGAGTTTCAGCTTTTGCATCATTCCTTCCAAAGAACACCCAGGGCTGATATCCTTTAGAATGGACTGGTTGAATCTCCTTGCAGTCCAAGGGACTCTCAAGAGTCTTCTCCAACACCACAGTTCAAAAACAACATGAATTCCTTGAGGGCAGAACCTGTGGCATTTTCATTTTTTGACATCTTTGTTTCTTTGCCTAATATATTATCTGCAAGTTCAAGAGGAGCCTCTTCAAATGCTTGCTGAATTGTGTAAAAATGCATTTTGGAATTGTCTTAATGCTCATGATCTGAAATTATTTTTGAGCAAATGAAGTGAATTGTCTTCACTTAGAGTTAAGGGAAGTTTAGTGAATTTATGAATGTCAGTACATGTAAGATTTGTACTTTCTCCATCTCATTTGCAAACAGACCTTAACAGAAATGAGATGGGATTCTTGTGTTATGGACTTCAGGTTTTGGATATATTGAGAAGGGAATTTGTGGAACATGGCTTTTTTAATTTCTTGGATATTTTCCAATAACTAGAATTATTGGTCTCTAATGTTCATGAACTCTGATTAAATGATAAACCCTGTATTCAAGTTGCCAGCTCTTTGGTGACCTGACTTCTCTACATTGATACTAAAGTTTAGGGACATTTTCTTGAAAATATATCTAAATAATTATTTTGAAATCATCAAAGATTATAGTCACTATGTGATTGCTTATAGAAAAGGGTCTATAGTTTGTTCAGAATGACTACAGAACTTTCATATCTTTTCTTCCTGGCATTTTTGGAA
Source organism: Bubalus kerabau (assembly GCF_029407905.1). Lineage (NCBI taxonomy): Eukaryota > Metazoa > Chordata > Mammalia > Artiodactyla > Bovidae > Bubalus > Bubalus kerabau. The sequence continues at coordinate 32,979,567 of NC_073643.1, read as the reverse complement.
AGTGAAAGCCAAACTTATTCATTGCCCTCCTCCTCCACCCTTGCCATTAAAAAAAAAAAAAATCAAGTATTTTCTGTAATATGAACTTTCCCTGTGTGGCACCACCCGGTGTAGCAGCTGTGGGACTGAGTCAGCATCAGGTCAGAAGTATAAAACTCTGCCTTGTATGTTGAGGACACATTTGTAACTTGGGATAATTTTATTCTTCTATTTATTACACCCATAAAGAGACTGCTTCACTAAACCAATCACGGAGAGCTAGTCTTCTGAAAGACAAACAGCTTTATTTCAATGTTCTTAATTTTACATTTTTGGGTCAAAGCTTTGTTTTGACTTTGTGTGTGTGTATATATGTGTGTGTGTGTGTGTGTGTGTGTGTGTGTATGTATATATATATACATATATAGAGAGACTAATATTTATGGAAAACCAGTTTTCAGGAAATTGTAATAGATTTTGTTGAGAGAGACAAGCTTTTAGGACAGAAGTTACAAACTGGTAGCCCTTGAGCTGAGCTAGACTCACAGAATCTGGTTTATTTGTCCTGCATGGTATTTTCTTGTAACTATTGCTGTTCATTATTATTAGTTAACCTTTAGAATTCAGGCAATGTCATATAGAAATCCAGTTTCTCCTGAAAAATCAGGATCCACTCTAGGAAATTGTGTGCAGTTCAAACACTGGCGATGCTGTGATTTTAAACTGCAAATGGCAACAATTTAAAGGCTCCCATCCCTTCATTTCGCTGTTTCTCTTCCGTATCAAATGATGTAAGGAGCAAGCACTGAAATGGTTACCCAGAATGCTCCCTGGCTTAATGGGGTATTACATGCCATCTTATTCCACCTGTAATTCCCCTCCCCCCCACCGCCAATTTCTATGTTATATCAATTTTTCCTTCATAACATTTTTCACATTTGGGCCTATTTTCTTCTTCTCCTTGTTATGACTTTTATGCCAGTCGTATGGCCCTCTTGTCTAGGCTGTTGAGTGCATGGCTGTCTTAGCCATCATCATCCATCTTGCCTTCAACTTTCCTCTGCCTGTCCCATGCCAGTTTGCACTCTAGTTACAGACGTATATGCCCAAATCACAGTTCAGTATATTGGTTCCTGACCTCAGACCTGCCTGCACTGACAACTTAAAAAGCCATCTCCAACTACTTATACTTGGCACTCAGTCTTTTTGTCCTCCCTTTCTTGTGTTAACCCATACACAGATAACTAGCCAACATGCCCATTTCCCTGGCACCAAAGCGGGCATCGCATCATGCAGCCTCTGATGCTTTTGCTCCCGGCATTAACTCCTTCTCTCCCCCTGTGCAAATAGCTCATGGCCATCTTCAAAACTGGCTTTCAAGACCATCTTGGCCCACAGTTACACAGCACAGCTCATCTTGCCTGGGTGCATATTTCACAATCATATTTTGTTTTTCTGGTTGTCTTAAAACAGGTTTTCTTCGAGTATGATCCTTGAGCGTGTTACTTCATGTTACTTGCTCTTAAACATTTATATCCTCTCACCATCTATATCCGGCTGAATTCCTTAAGTTGGGAGTCAGAAATTTGATCAATCTAAAATTTGAGGATTTAGGAGTTCAAAGGCAGTAATGATACAAGATTGCCTGGTAGTTTGATAGAACATGAAACTAGATTCAGTTAGTTTTACTCTGAATACATTTTCAGGTTTATTGATGTGTTTCTTAAACACTATTTACCCTAGTTGTTAGTAAAAAGCTCTGGATGTTGCTTCAACCAACCCTTTGAGATAAGTAGAAACCAAAGAACTTTTTCACCTTTCAGGCCGAAGCAGGACAATTAGGTAAAATTCTTGAGTGCAGGACTGTGTTTCTTTCTTTCCTCCTTTCTTTTTTTTTTTTTTTTTTTTAATTAAAATGTGCACTATTATGCTTATGCCTTAATAAACGTAAATCAAATTGGATACACCGAATGAGTATTTGAAGATGAAAAGTTAGAGTATCAGTACTTAGGTTGGAAGTGATGATGCTGACTCTTCTTGGTTCCACGCTCACTCCAAGGTCAGGTGCTGTGGTAACTGGTTTATGTAGATAAACCCAGTGAGCATTTGCTCCAACCCTAATCAGGCAGTGCTGTGATTCCCTATATTTTAACCATGGACAGTATTCAGCTGGAGTTGCAGAGGGAGGCAAGAGACACTGTGATAGGAGAAGCAATTAATTTGTTATTCATAAAGAAGGTTTTGAACAACTTTCAGATCTCTACAGTCATCCCTCCCTATCCATGGGTTCTGAATCTGCAGATACAGAGGGCTGACCCCCACACCATCTGATATGAGACTTGAAATCTTTGGAGTTGGTATCCACAGGGGGTACTGGATCCAATCCCCTGGTGGATACTGAAGGATTACTTTATTTATTTTTCTTTTTTAAGGGGGAGGGGGTTTTGATAAATTACAAATGGCCCTAAAATATGGCAGAGTAGAAGGACGTGTGCTCATCTTTTCCTGTGAAAACCCCAAAATTGCAAGTAACCGCTGAACAACCATCAACAGGAGAATGTTAGGTTCCACCAAAAAAGATACCCACATCCAAGGACAAAAGAGAAGTCCCAGTAGATGGTAGGAGGGGCAAAATCATGTTTAGAATCAAACCCTATACCCAGCAGAGATGGGGAGAGCTCAAACAAAAACTTGTGCACATGAGGACCCAGGGACCTCACAAGAGACTGAGCCAAACCTGCCTTTGAGTGTTTGAGTGTCTCCTGTAGAGGCATGAGTTAGCAGTGGCCTGCCATGGGGACAGGCACTCAAGGCTGCAGCAGACCTGGAAGGTGCAGTGTGTGAACAGAGCCACCAAGCAGACAAACTACAAACTGGAGAATAATTATACCAAAGAAGTTCTCGCACTGTTCTTAAAGTTCTAGGACCCACAACAGATTTCCCAACCTGGGGAACCAGCAAAGGGACTGAGAACCCCCAGGGAATTTGACTTTGAAGGCCAGTGGGATTTGATTACAGAACTTACATAGGACTAGGGAAGCAGACTCTTGGAGGACACAAACAAAATCTTGTGTGTGCCAGGACCCAGGAGAAAGGAGCAGTGACCCCATAAGAGACTGAGCCAGACGTGCCTATGGGCGTCCAGGAGTCTCCGGCAGAGGTGTGGGTCAACAGTGCCTTCCGTGGGGTCAGGGCCACTGAGCACAACAGTCTTGGCCTAAGTCCTTTTGAAGGAGGTCACCGTTACCAGCATTACCACTAGCATAGTTTGGCCTCTGGTCAAACTACAGGGAGGGAACACAGCCCCACCCAACAACAGAAAATTGGATTAAATATTTACTGAGTTTGGCCCTGCCCATCAGAGCAAGGCCCAGAGTCCCCCACAGCCAGTCCCTCCTATCGGGAAGCTTCCACAAGCCTCTAAGGAGCCATCTAAGGAGCCATCAGAGGGCAGATAGAATGGAAACCACAATTACAGAAAACCATCCAAACTGATCATTTGGATCACAGCCTTGTCTAACTCAATGAAACTATGAGCCATGTCGTGTAGGGCCACCCAAGACAGACATGTCAAGGTGGAGAGTTCTGACAAAACGTGGTCCCCTGGAGAAGGGAATGGCAAACCACTTTAGTATCTTTGCCTTGAGAACCTCATGAACAGTTTGAAAAAGCAAATAGATATGACACTGAAAGATGAACTCCCCAGGTTGGTAGGTGCCCAATATGCCACTGGAGATCAGTGGAGAAATAGCTCCAGAAAGAGTGAAGAGGCTGAGCCAAAATGAAAACAATGCCCAGCTGTGGATGTGCTGGTGATGGAAGTAAAGTCTGATGCTGTAAAGAACAATACTGCATAGGAACCTGAAATGTTAGGTCCATGAATCGAGGAAAATTGGAAGTGGTCAAACAGGAGATGGCAAGAGTGAACATTCACATTTTAGGGATCAGTGAACTAAAATGGACTGGAATGGGTGAATTTAACTCAGCTGACCATTTATCTACTACAGTGGGAAACAATCCCTTAGAAAAAATGGAGTAGCCATGATAGTCAACAAAAGAGTCCAAAGTGCAGAACTTGGGTGCAATCTCAAAAAAGACAGAATGATCTCTTCTGGTTTCCAAGGCAAACCATTCAATATCACAGTAATCCAGGTCTATGTTCCAACCAGTAATGCTGAAGAAGCTGATGTTGAATGGTCCTATGAAGACCTATAAGACCTTCTAGAACTAACATCCAAAAAAGATGTCCTCTTCATTACAGGGGACTGGAATGCAAAAGTAGGAAGTCAAGAAGTACCTGGAGTAACAGGCAAATTTGGCCTTGGAGTATAGAATGAAGCAGGGCAAAGGCTAATAGAGTTTTACCAAGAGAACGCACTGGTCATAACAAACACCCTCTTCCAACAACACAAGAGAAGACTCTACGCATGGACATCACCAGATGGTCAATGACCAAAATCAGATTGATTATATTCTTTGCAGCCAAAGATGGAGAAGCTCTATACAGTCAGCAAAAACAAGACCAGGAGCTGACTGGGGCTCAGATCATCCTTATTGCCAAATTCAGACTGAAATTGAAGAAAGTGGGGAAAACCACTAGATCATTCAGTTATGACCTAAATCAAATCCCTTATGATTTGATTTATACAGTGGAAATGAGAAATAGATTCAAGGGATTAGATCTGATAGACAGAGTGCCTGAAGAACTCTGGATGGAGGTTCGTGCCACTGTACAGGAGGGAGGAATCAAGACCATCCCCGAGGAAAAAAAAATGTAAAAGGACAAAATGCTTGTCTGAGGAGTCCTTACAAACAGCTGTAAAAAGAAGAGAAGCAAAAAGCAAAGGAGAAAAGGAAAGATATAAGCATCTGAATGCAGAGTTCCAAAGAATAGCAAGGAGAGATAAGAAAGCCTTCCTCAGTGATCAATTCAAAGAAATAGAGGAAAACAATAGAATGGGAAAGACTAGGAAATGGCTACCCACTCCAGTATTCTTGCCTGGGAAATCCCATGGACTGAGGAGCCTGGTGGGCTACAGTCCATGGGGTTGCCAAAGAGTTGGACATGACTTAGAGACTAAACATTAACACGAATTTTTCAGTTTCTGTTATGTGAGTCTGTTAAGAAGCTAAATAAATAAAAACATTTTTTTGTGTGAAGAAAAAAAAAGATCTAGTTTCTCTGAGCCTCTGTCTTTTAATCTGGAAAATGGACCAAAACTACAGCACACCAAATGGTTACAGGGACAAAAGGAAGGAATTTACATGAAATGCTGTGAGAGAATCAATGGCAGGAATGACTGAGGCATGCAAGAAGGAACTCCATGTTTGCTGCCCACGCTGAACTTTGAACATGGAAAAATAAAGCAACTGAATAGTTGGCTGAGTTGCCAGAAGGAAAGAATAATGCTGAGAACTGGTTTTTTTCTGGACTAAGGAAATCCCACCTGCCCCCAGTAAAGGATAAGTAAGCTCGATAGCCGAGTCATGTGTGGAACAGATTTACTCACCTGTCCAGATCTTCAGTCACCAGCTTGTGTAGCCTGCACGATCTTCCTCTCTTCCCCATAACCCCTCTGCCCATTTTCTCCGATCAGACACTATTCTGGTTTCCTCCCAAATCTGTGATCCCCCAAACTGCAATTCTAAGATCCCAGATAAACTGCCTTGTCGCCTCTTTATAGAGGTCCTTTCTGTTGACATTACTATAAAAACATATAGCACTTATCGTGGTGCTCATCGTTCAAACTACGAACCAGAATCTCAAAAAATAATTATCTGATTTTGAACCATGCTTTAAAGAGGGGATAAAAGACACAAAATAATGGCCTATCTTCCCCATAATTTCACAAGGTAGATATTATACTCCTTGGCTAAGGAATCCGAAGCTCAGAGAGGTTAAGTAAGAGTATAGTGACCAGCTAGCAAACAACTGAGCAGAAAATTTAAAACTTCACCTGCCTGACTTCAAATCCTCTACTATTGCCACCGCACCAGTCTATTTCTTTTTTAATAAGCCAACATATAAACTTTTTCTTAACAATAAATGAAAAGACATTTATGTTCAAAAACTAACTCCTCCTGATAATTCACAATTAATGAAATACAGTAAACATAATTTGAGTGTAGCTTAAATTGTGTCCAAATGGGATAAAACAGGTCACCTGGGAAATTAGATTTTGTAGAATACAATAATTCAATCTTACATTGTACTTAATGGAGACAGTTTTTTAAAAACAAAAATTTTCAGGAAGCAATTGACTGCTCTATCAATTTTGTCATTATTTCTCTATGATACATCTATAGCATGGAGCAGCTGAAGCAAAACAAGATAAACTTCCCTATAAGTAGCAGTAAAGAACTCCTCTGTCTTGGTTGGTTTGGTCTTCCCAACAAAAACACGGAGGAATCTTTAGCCTGAGTTCACTTTTTGTTTTTTTACTTCTGTTTTTTTTTTTTTTTTTAAAGTTTGTATTTAAAAGATTGTTTAATTAAAAAAAAAAAAAGGATTTCTTAGCTCTGTGGCTTTTGGAAGGAAATGATTCTGAAAATACTTCATGTCTGTACCCACTTTTATCCCGAAATGAAGTCTTCACTAGAGATGAGTCCCAGCTATTAAATTTGATTATGGGGCCCTGGGGCAGAAGGATAATCTTTTTAAAAAAAGTGAACAGTTGAAAAATGACAGAGGTGCTAAAGAGCAATTAAGAACAAGAGTGGATGGAAGATGTATATGTGAAAGTGAAGGTGTTGATTTAAACACTTTAGGAAAGTTTTTGAGCACAAATCATGTCCTGACAAGTGACTTAAACATCTTTTCTTTGAAACACAGTGAAAGGTGGTAGTTAAATTTATATGCTGTGGAGTCACATGGTCTGGGATCAAATCCCAGCTCTGTCACTTCCTAATTTTGTAATTTTAGGTAATTTACTTAAACTCTTTGAAATTCTGTTTTCTCACCTGAATGTTAGGAGTAATTAGTGCTTTATAAGGTTGTTTTGATGATTCAGCATAATCACTAATGCACGTTGTCATTGAGTTTGATGTAATAATGATGATGATGTTTGATGTTATAGAACTTACTTGACATATATATTAAAGTCTCCTGTGACCTTAGAAAACAGTTTTGAGGAATGGCAACTACTTAAGAGCCATCTTTTTACAATTGAATAGATTCAGGAAATGGTGTAAAAGAGACAACCTATCTATTTAAATAAAATATAAAATCAGTTTCCTTTAAGAAACATTAAAGGTATTCATAAAAAGAAAAGATTATGAAATAAAGCCTTCTAGTAAATAATCATGAGTTTATACGTGTTTTTGAAAGTGCACAAATTTGTACTCCTCCTAGGAGGACTTATCGATTTGTGTGTGTATTTCAAGCAGGCGTCTTACACACATAGTGCTTGTGGCCGACAGCACTCTCCCCTGGGAAGGTGGCTCTGTAATTGCAGTGAATGACAATTCTATTTGTAGACATGACTTCCTATAGCCTGCACTCCTTTCTGTGATTATCATTTAAAAAATACTTGTCCTCAAATGATTTCATCTTCCTGGGTACAAAGGAGAAAATTCTTTAGCACAACAAGAACCGTATAGTTAACGTGTATCTGAATTGGAAGTGTATATTCCCCTACCCATAAAATCATCTGAGTGTCCTGCAGCCTAAGAAATACAAAAGGCATTTCAATACTAAACACCCTCAATCTACCACTTAGGCCAAAAAAAAAAAAAAAGAAACAGAAAATCAGAAGTATTAATATCATTTGAACTGCAGGGCAGTTTTCCCCATTCTGCCCACTCTTTTTTGCTTATAAACAAAAGCACAATTTTCACATTGATAGAAAATCAACAGTAAGAGAACTTACCTTCTTTCAACCAAGAAATGTTATTTTTGTCATTTTCAAAATGCTTAGCTGTTCTGACTTTTATCTTTTCCAGCTCAGTTTCTGACATCTAAGTGGAAACAGAATTGATGATATAAAAAATTCATTAAGAACCCAAATTTATAACATGGAACCTTATATTTAGAGACGACTGCCATATTATAGGAACATTTTATCTCTGTAGTTTTTCAGCTCCCTGTCTGATGTTAAATTTTATATTTTATCCACGTGTAGTATTTTACAACACTACATGGAAAATGAAACTTCAGAAGATATTTCACTGTCAGCAGTCAAGATTGCTGTAAGCTCTGATTTCTGAATACAAAAGAAAAACAGATGAACAACTAGCCTCCAATTTGTCAAAATCCAAACATTCAGTGCTGTTTCAATGTTTTTCTTAATAGTCTAGAGAAAAGCATGCTTCAGAGAGATACACAAAGATAGAAAGGCTAAGAAACACAGAAGGACCTTTTCAGCAGTGTGGTGGATGAAATGAGAACCCTATGACCTCCGCCAGGCCACATTGAGCTTCCCGAGGTATTGAGACCCAGTAGGCATCCTCAGTCCATTGCACTCGACTTCCTCCCAGCCTTGGTCACAGTGAGCTAGGATGCTCCACTTGCATCAGCACCTCTATGTCCTTACCTGTGTGTTCCCAGGGGAGGAGGCCCAAGGCGAGGGATGGGGAAGCAGTGTGGCAATGCTCTGGACAGCCTCTCTTGTCATCTCTCGGTGTCCAGCATTCCTCTGCCCTGCCAGAAGTGAGCGAAGAAGGAAATACGCTCCCTCCCTGGGTGGTGCTAGATTTGTATTGCTGCCAGAAGCATCCAACTTGCGGCTGAGAGGTTTTTTTTTTTAAGGTAATATAAAGCCTGTGGTTCAAAACAATAAAAACCTTCTCCTGGCTAGCACTTATTTAAAATGACACTCTGCAAAATAGGGTAAAAAGAATGAACTCTTTTCAAATGGATGGGGTTTCTCCAGTCCCCTTCCTTCCACACCCGCCATTCATAACTTATGATTAATATTAAAAGGTGTAGGAAAAAAGAGATTGAAAAATATATGTAGACTATTTGGGTTACAGAACGAAGAAGAGAAGCCTCTCTGGGTTTATTTTCTAGATGTTCACCCTGCAGCTGCTGTTTTGAAAGGCAAGTGTTTCTAACATTTTATAGGTAACAAGAAAACATTTCAAGTTCTTTTGAGAGTCTGCAGATAATCCAAAAAGAATTTGAAATCACATTCCAAAGAGGATTTGTCATTAGATTCTTAGGCAAAGATACTGTTTTCAACAGAAGTTGAACAACAAAAAGCATAACACTTAGGTATGAATGATAATAAATCATCCAACATTCCTAAATGCTTTTTTTTCCATTATGAAAAAAAAAAATCATTCTTTTTTGACCCTAAGTGGTTTGCTTCCTCCAGTGTCTTTAACCTGGAAACTATTATCTGATTGTCTTGTGTCCATTTCACCTGTTTTCCCCAACTTCATTTCTTCTATTTTGCTCTCAATTTCATATGAAAATGGACTGATCAACATAGTTTTTAAAAACAATAAAACTGGGAGCAAAGATAAACTTCAGATTCCTGTAACAGCCAATAAAAACCTTGACTGGTCAGAATCTATAACATTATTCTCACCCTATGGCTTCAAGTTTTAAGATTTCCCCAGGGTGCCTAACCTTCTTTCCACTTTAACCTAATGGTAGTGCTGCGGTTCCTTGAACTTACCTGCTTCTGTTACTAACATTTCAGAATGTTGCCTCGGAGTCCCATCTTCACCTCCACATTGAAGTCTTCTTAATCTCACTCATCTAGAAATGATCATTCCCTTCTCTTGGGACTTCTGGCATACACATATCCATTGTGGTCTTAGGTAAACTAGCTTTATTTTCCTGATAAGATTATAACCCATAATACTTCCCCCCTCACCATACCCCCACTTCTGACATGATCAGTTCAGTTCAGTTCACTCCTGCCCAACTCTTTGCAACCCCATGGACTGCAGCATGCCAGGCCTCCCTGTCCATCACCAACTCCCAGGGTTTACTCAAACTCATGTTCATTGAGTTGGCAATGTCATCCAGCCATCTCATCCTCTGTTGTCCCCTTCTCCTCCCACCTTCAATTTTTCTCAGCATCAGGGCCTTTTCCAATGAGCCAGTTCTTCACATCAGGTGGCCAAAGTATTGCAGTTTCAGCTTCAACATCTGTCCTTCCAATGAATATTCAGGACTGATTTCCTTAAGGATTGACTGGTTGGATCTCCTTGGAGTCCAAGGGGCTCTTAATAGTCTTTTCCAACACCACAGTTCAAAAGCATCAATTCTTCGGCACTCAGCTTTCTTTATAGTCCAACTCTCACATCCATACATGATTACTGGAAAAACCATAGCCTTGACTAGATGGACCTTTGTTGGCAAAGTAATGTCTGTGCTGTCTAGATTGGTCATAACTTGTCTTCCAAGGAGTAAGCATCTTTTAATTTCATGGCTTCAGTCACCATCTGCAGTGATTTTGGAGCCCAGAAAAATAAAGTCTGCCACTGTTTCCACTGTTTCCCCGTCTATTTCCCATGAAGTGATGGGACCAGATGCCATGATCTTAGTTTTCTGAATGTTGAGTTTTAAGCCAACTTTTTCACTCTCCTCTTTCACTTTCATCAAGTGGCTCTTTAGTTCTTCACTTTCTGCTACAAGCGTGGTTTTATCTGCATATCTGAGGTTACTGATATTTCTCCCAGCAATCTTGATTCCAGCTTGTGCTTCAACAAGCCCAGCATTTCACATGATGTACTCTGCATAGAAGTTAAATAAGCAAGGTGATAGTATACAGCCTTGACATATTCCTTTTCCAGTTTGGAAACAGTCTGTTGTTCCATGTCCAGTTCTCACTGTTGCTTCCTGACCTGTGTACAGATTTCTTGAGAGGAAGGTCAGGTGGTCTGGTATTCCCATCTCTTTCAGAATTTTCCACATTTTGTTGTGATCCACACAGTCAAAGGCTTTGGCATAGTCAATAAAGCAGAAACAGATGTTTTTCTGGAACTCTCTAGCATTTTTGATGATCCAGTGGGTGGATGTTGGCAATTTGATCTCTGGTTCCTCTGCCTTTTCTAAAACCAGCTTGAACATCAGGAAGTTCATGGTTAAGACATTGTTGAAGTCTGGCTTGGAGAATTTTGAGCATTACTTTACTAACGTGTGAGATGAGTGCAATTGTGCGGTAGTTTGAGCATTCTTTGGCATTGCCTTTCTTTGGGATTGGAATAAAAACTGGCCTTTTCCAGTCCTGTGGCCACTGCTGAGTTTTCCAAATTTGCTGGCATGTTGAGTGCAGCACTTTCACAGCATCATCTTTCAGGATTTGAAATAGCTCCACTGGAATTCCATCACCTCCACTAGCTTTGTTCATAGTGATGCTTTCTAAGGCCCACTTGACTTCACATTCCAGGATATCTGGCTCTAGGTCAGTGATCACATCATTGTGATTATCTGGGTCATGAAGATCTTTTTTGTACAGTTCTTCTGTGTATTCTTGCCACCTCTTCTTAATATCTTCTGCTTCTGTTAGGTCCGTACCATTTCTGTCCTTTATTGAGCCCATCTTTGAGTGAAATTTTCCCTTGGAATCTCTAATTTTCATGAAGAGATCTCTAGTCTTTCCCATTCTATTGTTTTCCTCTCATTCTTTGCATTGATCACTGAGGAAGGCTTTCTTATCTCTCCTGGCTATTCTTTGGAACTCTGCATTCAAATGGGTATATCTTTCCTTTTCTCCTTTGTTTTTCACTTCTCTTCTTTTCACAGGTATTTTTTAGGCTTCCTCAGACAACCATTTTGGTTTTTTGCATTTCTTTTTCTTGGGAATGGTCTTGATCCCTGTCTCCTGTACAATGTCATGAATCTCCGTCCATAGTTTATCAGGCACTCTTTCTATCAGATCTAGTCCCTTAAATCTATTTCTCACTTCCACTGTATAATCATAAGGGATTTGATTTAGGTCATACCTGAATGGTCTAGTTGTTTTCCCCACTTTCTTCAATTTCAGTCTGAATTTGGCAATAAGGAGTTCATGATCTGAGCCCCAGTCAGCTCCTGGTCTCGTTTTTGCTGACTGTAGAGCTTCTCCATCTTTGGCTGCAAAGAATATAATCAGTCTGATTTCAGTGTTGACCATCTGGTGATGTTCATGTGGAGAGTCTTCTCTTGTGTTGTTGGAAGAGGGTCTTTGCTATGACCAGTACATTCTCTTGGCAAAACTCTATTAGCCTTTGCCCTGCTTCATTCTACACTCCAAGGCCAAACTTTCCTGTTACTCCAGGTGTTTCTTGACTTCCTAGTTTTACATTGCAGTCCCCTATAATGGAAAGGACATCTTTTGGGGGTGTTAGTTCTAGAAGGTCTTGTAGGTTTTCATAGGACCATTCAACATCAGCTTTTTCAGCATTACTGGTTGGGGTGTAGACTTGGATTACTGTGATATTGAATGGTTTGCCTTGGGAATTAACAGAGATCATTCTGTTGTTTTTGAGATTGCATCCAAGTACTTCATTTCAGACTTTTTTGTTGACTATGATGGCTACTCCATTTCTTCTAAGGGATTGTTTCCCACCATAGTAGATAAATGGTAACCTGAGTTAAAGTCACCTATTCCAGTCCATTTTAGTTTGCTGATTCCTAAAATGTCAACATTGACTCTTGCCATCTCCTGTTTGACCACTTCCAATTTGCCTTGATTCATGGACCTAACATTCCTGGTTCCTATGCAGTATTGCTCTTTACAGCATCAGACTTTACTTCCATCACCAGTCACATCCACAGCTGGGTGTTGTTTTTGCTTTGGCTCCATCCCTTCATTCTTTCTGGAGCTATTTCTCCACTGATCTCCAGTAGCATATTGGGCACCTACTGACCTGGTTAGTTCCTCTTTCAGTGTCCTATGTTTTTGCCTTTTCATACTGTTCACCGGATTCTCAAGGCAAGAATACTGAAGTGGTTTGCCATTCCTTTCTCCAGTGGACCACATTTTGTCAGAACTCTCCACTATGACTCATCTGTCTTGGGTGGCTCTACATGGCATGGCTCATAGTTTCACTAGATAGACAAGGCTGTGGTCCATGTGATCAGATCGGTTAGTTTTCTGTAATTCTGGTTTCCATTACTAGAATTAGATTGGTTGGTTTTCTGTGATTGTGGTTTTCAGTCTGTCTACCCTCTGATGGAGAAGGATCAGAGGCTTATGGAATCTTCCTGATGGGAGAGACTGACAGAGGGGGAAAGGGTTTTGTTCTGATGGGCAGGGCCATGCTCAGTAAATCTTTAATCCAATTTTCTGTTGATGGGTGGAGCTGTGTTCCCTCCCTGCTACTTCAGTTCAGTTCAGTTCAGTCGCTCAGTCGTGTCCAACTCTTTGCGACCCCATGAATTGCAGCACGCCAGGCCTTCCTGTCCATCAACAACTCCTGGAGTTTACCACCCATACTCCTGTTCACCGAGTCGGTGATGCCATCCAGCCATCTCATCCTCTGTCGTCCCCTTCTCCTCCTGCCCCCAATCCCTCCCAGCATCAGAGTCTTTTCCAATGAGTCAACTCTTCACATGAGGCGGCCAAAGTATTGGAGTTTCAGCTTCATATTCAGTCCTTCCAATGAACACCCATGATCTCCTTTAGGATGGACTGGTTGCATCTCTTTGCAGTCCAAAGGACTCTCAAGAGTCTTCTCCAACACCACAGTTCAAAAGCATCAATTCTTCGGCGCTCAGCTTTCTTCACAGTCCAACTCTCACATCCATATATGAGCACTGGAAAAACCATAGCCTTGACTAGACACACCTTTATTGGCAAAGTAATGTCTCTGCTTTTGAATATGCTACCTAGTTTGGTCATAACTTTTCTTCCAAGGAGTAAGCGCCTTTTAATTTCATGGCTGCAGTCACCATCTGCAGTGATTTTGGAGCCTCCCAAAATAAAGTCAGCCACTGTTTCCACTGTTTCCCCACCTATTTGCCATGAAGTGATGGGACCCGATGCCATGATCTTAGTTTTCTGAATGTTGAGCTTTAAGCCAATTTTTTTACTCTCCTCTTTCACTTTCATCAAGAGGCTTTTTAGTTCCTCTTCACTTTCTGCCAAAAGGGTGGTGTCATCTGCATGTCTGAGGTTATTGATATTTCTCCCAGCAATCTTGATTCCAGCTTGTGTTTCTTCTAGCCCAGCGTTTCTCATGAGGTACTCTGCATATAAGTTAAATAAGCAGGGTGACAATATACAGCCTTGACGAACTCCTATTCCTATTTGGAACCAGTCAGTTGTTCCCTGTCCTGTTCTAACCCTGCTATTTACCTGCGGCCAAACTATGGTGGAAGTAATGAAGATAATGGCGACCTCTTTCAAAAAGTAGCATGTACTGCTACACTCAGTGCCCCCAACCCTGCAGGAGGCCACCACCGACCCACGCCTCTGCTGGAGTTCCTGGACACTCACAGGCAAGTCTGGGTCAGTCTCTTGTGGGGTCACTGCTCCTTTCTCCTAGGTCCTGGTGCACAAGGTTCTGTTTGTGCCCTCCAGGAGTCTATTTCCCAGATCACCTACAGATAAATAATGGTTGGATAAACAAAACCACGATATCAAAAAACAAGGGTGTTTTCCTTGTCCCAAAGCGGACCTTATTAAAAGTTCCTTTGGTTGTCTCTTTTCTCTAGTTAAAATGTTTTATGTCTCTTCATCATAAATTTGGAGACCAAATCTAATGCCCTTAATATTTTGGCATTGACCTTTGGAAAAGCAAATTATCTAAGTTTTAGCTATTAGTGGGGTCAGAAAAATATTTGGTAAATAGCAGTGACAGTGATCTTAAAACAGTGAACAGAGACATCATCTGAGCTAAAGAAATCAAGGTGCAAATGCTGTCCAGATGAGACGAAATAATCAGGAGAGACTGGTTGAACCCCAAACACTGCTGATCATATTATTCGTCCTAGTTTGTTTTCAGTTGTATTTTAATATTAGACTCTGTGATTATTCATGTTACTTCTCAATGGAAACCATTTTTAAGATGCACCGTGGCTTTAGATCTCTGTGAGTTTACAAATCACATAACCTCTTCTTCTGTGCAGTTTCTGAGAGACCCTACTCCTACTTGTGTGTCATGATGAACCCTTACTTCACATTCTGTGATTGTTTTTATATATTTTATGTTCAACTATCCTAGTTTCCAATCATCTATCCCTAGAGAGACACTTAATTCAAATCTTTGCCCACATTTTTACTTTAGAGTTAATGGATTATTCCTGAAGTAAAAGTGAAAGTCACTCAGTTATGTCCAGCTCTTTGTGACCCCATGGACTATATGGTATATGGAATTCTCCAGGCCACAATACTGGAGTGGGTAGCCGTTCCCTTCTCCAGGGGATTTTCCCAACTCAGAGATTGAATCCAGGTCTCCCACATTGCAGGCAGATTCTTTACCAGCTGAGACACCAGGGAAACCCATGGATTATTCCTGATTGTGATTTATTCTTGGATTATTCTTGATTTATACATATTTTCCTCTTGTTTTACTTTTGCAGTTACTGTGATATAGTTATTTGTATTTGTTAAGTGAGTTGCAAACTTTAAACTCCTTTGTATAAATAGTTCTGAGGAGGGAATTATTAACAAGCTAAAATTCATTTCTCATTTGGAAATACTATCCAATTTTGACTGATATATTTTAATCATGTCCTAACAGTTAAAATGTTTCTCTCGTTCCATTTCATTATTTTTCTCTCCTTAGCCTTTTGCCACCCTCTAACTTCACTTTTGCTCTTTGAATTTGGCTTTTTTTTTTTTTGAAGACTGGATGACATTACTTAAATTTTCTATATGGGATTTTTTTTTTTTACTTTGAATAGTACCATATTTTGAAACCAGACAATTCATTTTTTTCTTGTCTTTGTATTAGCAATAATTTTTAATGCAAACTATAGAGACATTAATGGACTTCCCTAGTGGCTCAGTTGTAAAGAATCCACCTACCAATGCAGGAGATGCAGGTTTGATCCATGAGTCAGGAAGATATTCTGAGGAAGGAAATGGCAACCCATTCCAAAATTCTTGTCTCTGTCCCATGGATAGAGGAATTTGGCAAGCTACAGTCCATGGGGTCACAAAAGAGCTGGACACAACCTAGCAACTAAACCACAACAAACAACAATATAGACATTAATAAACATGATATTTGATTTTTTCCACCTATTTCATCAGAAAAGACGATAAAAGTAAGCATCAAGTACTTTATCCTGTTGTTGTTGTTCAGCCAAGTCATGTCTGACCCTTTGCAACCCCATGGACTGCAGCATGCCAGCCTTCTCTGTCCTTCACTATCTCCCAGAGTTTGCTCAAATTCATGTCCATGGAGTTGGTGATGCTATCTAACCATCTCACTATCTGCCACCTTCTCCTTTTGCCTTCTATCTTTCCCAACATTAGGGTCTTTTCAAATGAGTTGGTTCTTTGCATTAGGTGGCCTAAGTATCAGTCCTTCCAATGAATATCCAGGGTTGATTTCCTTTAGGATTGACTGGTTTTAATCTCCTTGAAGTCCAAGGGACTCTCAAGAGTCTTCTCCAGCCCACAATTTGAAAGCATCAATTCTTGGGCATTCAGCCTTCCTAAAGGCTTCCCTGGTGGCTCAGATGGTAAAGAGTCTGCCTGCAATGCATGAGACGTGGGTTCGATCCCTGGGTTGGGAAGATACCCTGGAGAAACAAATGGCAACCCACTCCAGTACTCTTGCCTAGAGAATTTCATGGACAGAGGAGCCTGGCAGGATATAGTCCATGGGGTCACAAAGAGTCGGACATAACTGAACGGCTTCACTTTCTTTCTTTTCTTTCAGCCTTCTTAATGGTCCAATTCTCACATTCGTACATGACTACTGGAGAAACCATAGTTTTGACTATGTGGACCTTTGTTGGCAATATGATGCTTCTGCTTTTTAATATGCTGTTTAGGTTTGTCACACCTTTTCTTCCAAGGAGCAAGCGTCTTTTGATTTCATGGCTGCAGTCACTGTCTGCAATGATTTTGGAGCCCATGAAAAGAAAATCTTACTGTTTCCACTTTTTCCCCTTCTATTTGCCATGAAGTGATGACACCAGATGCCATGATCTTAGTTTTTTAAATGCTGAGTTTTAAGCCAGCTATTCATTCTCTCTAATTCTCATCAGGAAGCTCTTTAGTTCCTCTTTACTTTCTGCCATTAAAGTGATATCATTTGCATATCTAAGGTTGTTGATATTTCTCCCAGCAATCTTAATTCCAGCTTGTGATTCACTTCGCCTGGCATTTCGCATGATGTGCTCTGCATATAAGTTAAATAAACAGGATGTCAATATACAGCCTTGTCATACTCCTTTCCCAGGTTTGAACCAGTCAGTTGTTCCATGTCCAGTTATATTAATAACCTTTGCTTCTTGACCCACATGTAAGTTTCTCAGGAGACAGATAAGGTGGTCTGATATTTCAATCTCTTTAAGAATTTTTCATAGTTTTTTGTGATCCACACAGTCAAAGGCATTCACATGGTCAATGAAACAGAAGTAGATGTTTTTCTGGAATTCCCTTGCTTTCTTTATGATCCAGTCAAGGCTGACAATTTGATTTCTGGTTCCTCTGCATCTTCTTAACCCAAATTTTGCATCTGAAAGTTCTCAGTTCATTACTGCTGAAGCCTAGCTTGAAAGATTTTGAGCATAACCTTACTAGCATGTGAAATGAACGCAATTGTATGATAACTTTATCCTGAATCAACTATAAGCCATGAGTGTCCTCATTGAATGGAACTTACAGGCATTCCATATTGATGGCAATCTCTAAATCATTCATTCACCCACCTAGAGAAGTACTTGGCCCACATAATTCTCCATCTGGATGATGGAGTCTAGTTTGGACTGGGTTTAGTCTTTTGAGCTAGACCGGGCCTTAGGATGAATAAGATAAACCACAGTTAATGATAGGAAGTAAAAAAGAGTTAAGTCTAGTGGATTCCAGGTAGAGCAGACTTGGAATAGATGGTCCAAAAGGATGCTCAGACATGACTGGCCAGCATCTAAAGTCAGACTGGTCTGACAAAGCTCCAAGAAGAATAAGCACGTTTTTGAAAGAATCCCCTGTCCAAATTGTGTTTCTTGTGCTCATTTCAAATAATGAACTAAACAATTCAGACCCAGGAATGCAGTCTCCAGGCTCATGTTTTCTTGTTAAATTCTTTTTTGGTTTTCTTTTCTAAAAGGATATAGTTCGAATGTACTTTTATTTTGTTATTCCTTTCCTTTTATTTTGACTCATGCAGCATAATTTCTAGTTCCCAGTCAAAATCTGAGCCAGAGATAGAATCTTTAAGGGCAGAGTATCCAGCATATGGATCTTTGACAAACAAATATCTGCCAGATAATCATGTGTTTCATCTGCTTTTTTCTTTTAAAATAAAATTGAATGTGTGAAGCTAGAGCCTTGTTTAACAAACAAATAATTATATGCTGTCATATTAGTCTTTTGTGGTTGTCTACAAAATCATTACACTGTCTCTTGCCATTGCTTTTATAACAGTGGTATTATATGTATAGTGCACGATTTGATATTAATCAATGTGTAGAGAAGTCACCAGCTTAGATTATTGAATTTAAGGGCTCTTGTAGAGTACATCTTTCTGAAAGATTGGTGAAAATGAAAATGGTATAGGATGTGTACTACTCCTTTGAAAGTATGTTTTCTGCTGTAGAGTGGAATCTCTATATTATTTAGAACAGTTAATTAACATTTGTAGTAGCCATTCTAATGACCATTATATGACATCACATTTTACATTTTACAATTCTCTTTGAGATTCTGTGGTGTTGGAACAAAAATACATGTGGAATAAATAAACATTGGTCCAAAGTATCAAAGGCAAAGGCAAATAAAACAAGAAGAATATCCCTATTTGTAACACAATCTTTCTCAGTTGAAAGTTACAGTTAATACCACAAGACATACCAATTCAAGGATTTATTAGATGTTAGATCTTATGAAAAGTTTAGGTTTAGGAAATGACACTTGGGATATAAAATGCATTAAGTTTTATTTATGTTTCATGCCAAACCATTAAAAAAAAAAAAGCTTTTTACCTTGACCTAATTATTTTTATACCTTATAGAGTTTCTTTTACTGACATAGACCTTGATTGGGACTGAGAAAACATGTAAGAAAAAACATGTGAATGACACTTGCTAGTAGGTTATGAAGATTTTTATCTCCTTGGGATTATGGTATATATCCTTTAACTTACTACTGTCCAGTTAATGTAAATATTGTTCCACTTCACATCAAATGTAGTAACTTTCAGTTCAGTTTAGTTCAGTCATTCAGTCGTGTCCAACTCTTCGCGACCCCATGAATCGCAGCACGCCAGGCCTCCCTGTCCATCACCAACTCCCAGAGTTCACTCAAACTCACGTCCATCGAGTTAGTGATGCCATCCAGCCATCTCATCCTCTGTCGCCCCCTTCTCCTCCTGCCCTCAATCCCTCCCAGCATCAGAGTCTTTTCCAACGAGTCAACTCTTCGCATCAGGTGGCCAAAGTACTGGAGTTTCAGCTTTAGCATTGTTCCTTCCAATGAACACCCAGGACTGATCTCCTTTAGGATGGACTGGTTGCATCTCCTTGCAGTCCAAGGGACTCTCAAGAATCTTCTCCAACACCACAGTTCAAAAGCATCAATTCTTCGGCGCTCAGCTTTCTTCACAGTCCAACTCTCACATCCATACATGACTACTGGAAAAACCATAGCCTTGACTAGACAGACCTTTGTTGGCAAAGTAATGTCTCTGCTTTTCAATATGCTGTCTCAGATCAGATCAGATGAGTCGTTCAGTCGTGTCGGACTCTTTGTGACCCCATGAATCGCAGCACGCCAGGCCTCCCTGTCCATCACCAACTCCCAGAGTTCACTCAAACTCACGTCCATCGAGTCAGTGATGCCATCCAGCCATCTCATCCTCTGTCATCCCCTTCTTCTCTTGCCCACAATCCCTCCCAGCTGTCTAGGTTGGTCATAACCTTCCTTCCAAGGAGTAAGCATCTTTTAATTTCATGGCTGCAATCACCATCTGCAGTGATTTTGGAGCCCCCCAAAATAAAGTCTGACACTGTTTCCACTCTTTCCCCATCTATTTCCCATGAAGTGATGAGACCAGATGCCGTGATCTTAGTTTTCTGAATGATGAGCTTTAAACCAAGTTTTTCCGTCTCTTTCACTTTCATCAACAGGCTTTTTAGTTCCTCTTCACTTTCTGCCATAAGGGTGGTGTCATCTGCATATCTGAGGTAATTGATATTTCTCCCGGCAATCTTGATTCCAGCTTGTGCTTCTTCCAGCCCAGTGTTTCTCATGATGTTCTCTACATATTAAGTTAAATAAGCAGGGTGATGATATACAGCCTTGACATTATAACTATATAATTCCATTAATACACTCTCACTTTTGCACTTTTTTTTTAATATCCTGTGCATCTACAAATGTTATACTCTGACAGGCAGTGTTCACGTGTATGTGTATGTGTGCATGTGTATATTTAAATAGTCAACTGTCTTTGAAATAAATTAGAAGGAGAAAAAAAGATATTTTTTAAAATGTTTACCCATATAGTTGCCATTTCTGGTTTTCTTCAACTCCTTCTAGTAAACTTGAATTTTCATTTGATTTCATTCTTCTTCAGCCTAAAGAATTTTTTTAAAACTACTTATTGATGTTTGAGTCTGCTGGTGACAAATTCTGAGTTTTTGGTTATCTGAAAATGTCTTGAGTTCCCTCTCCCGTGTGAAGGATATTTATCTTGAGTATATAGTTCTTGTTTGCTCGTTTCCTTTCTTCCTTCCCCACTCCTTCCCTCCACCTATCTCTCCCTTCCTTCATGCCTTTATTTTAATTTTGATATTCTTCCTATTATTGTTCCCCTATATCTATCATACCCTTTCCGTCTCTCCAATCCCTTTAATTTCTTTTTTTTTTTTTTTCAGCATCTTGTCTATGATGTGTTTAGGCATAGTTTTTTAAAAAGTTTTTTTTCTGCTCTGCTTAAATTTTGCTGAGATTCTGGATTTTGCAAGTGCTTGCACACACACAAATACACACACACACACACACACACACACATGTACTACCAAGTTTGGAACATTTGGGGCCATTCTTTCTTTTTTTTATGAATTTATTTTATTTTATTTATTTATTTTTTTGTCTTCATGATCATTTGTTTCTTGTTTTTAAAAATTTATTTATTTTAATTGAAGGCTACATGCGAAGAGTTGACTTATTGGAAAAGACTCTGATGCTGGGAGGGATTGGGGGCAAGAGGAGAAGGGGACGACAGAGGATGAGATGGCTGGATGGCATCACTGACTCTATGGATGTGAGTCTGGGTGAACTCTGGGAGTTGGTGATGGACAGGGAGGCCTGGCACGCTGCGATTCATGGGGTCACAAAGAGTCGGACACGACTGAGCTGAACTGAACTAAATTATTTCACAATATTGTGGTGGTTTTTGCCATACATTGACATAAATCAACCATGGGTGTACATGTGTTCCTCATCCTGAACCCCCCTAGTCGAACCTGGACTGGCGATCTGTTTCGCATATGATAATATACATATTTCAATGCTATTCTCTCAAATCATCCCACCCTCGCCTTCTCTTAAAGACGCCAAAAGACTATTCTATACATCTGTGTCTCTTTTGCTGTCTTGCGTATACGGTCATTGTTACCATCTTTCTAGATTCCATATATATGCATTAGTATACTCTATTGGTGTTTTCCTTTTTGACTTACTTCACTCTGTATAATAAGCTCCAGTTTATTCTACCTCATTAGAACTGATTCAAATGTATTTTTTTTAATGGCTGAGTAATATTTCATTGTGTATATGTACCACAGCTTTCTTATCCATTCATCTGCCGATGGACATCTAGGTTGCTTCCATGTCCTGGCTATTGTAAACAGTGCTGCGATGAACATTGGGGTACATGTGCCTCTTTCAGTTCTTGTTTCCTCAGTGTGTGCCCCCAGAAGTGGGATTGCTGGGTCATATGGCAGTTCTATATACAGTTTTTAAAGGAATCTCCACACTGTTCTCCATAGTGGCTGTACTAGTTTGCACTCCCACCAACAGTGCAAGAGGGTTCCCTTTTCTCCACACCCTCTCCAGCATTTATTGATAGCAGCCATTCTGAGATGGTATGAGATGGTACCTCATTGTGGTTTTAATTTGCATTTCTCTGATAATGAGTGATGTTGAGCATCTTTTCATGTGTTTGTTAGCCATCTATATGTCTTCTTTGGAGAAAGGTCTGTTTAGTTCTTTGGCCCATTATTTTGATTGGGTCATTTATTTTTCTGGAATTGAGCTTCAGGAGCTGCTTGTATATTTTTGAGATTAATTCTTTGTCAGTTGCTTCATTTGCTGTTATTTTCTCCCATTCTGAAGGCTGTCTTTTCACCTTGCTTATAGTTCTCTTCGTTGTGCAAAATCTTTTAAGTTTAATTAGGTCCCATTTGTTTATTTTTGCTTCGATTCCATTACTCTGGGAGGTGGGTCATAGATGATCTTGCTGTGATTTATGTCAGAGAGTGTTTTTGTGTATGGTGTTAGAAAGTGTTCTAATTTCTTTCTTTACAAGTGGTTGACCAGTTTTCCCAGCACCACTTGTTAAAAGGATTGTCTTTTCTTCATTGTATATTCTTGCCTCCTTTGTCGAAGATAAGGTGTTCATAGGTGCGTGGATTGATCTCTGGGCTTTCTAGTTTGTTCCATTGATCTATATTTCTGTCTTTGTGCCGGTACCATACTTGATGTGCCAGTACCATGTCTTGATGACTGTGGCTTTGTAGGATAGCCTGAAGTCAGGCAGGTTGATTCCTCCAGGTCTATTCTTCTTTCTCAAGATTTCTTTGGCTGTTTGAGGTTTTTTGTATTTCCATACAAATTGTGAAATTATTTGTTCTAGTTCTGTGAAAAATACCATTGGTAGCTTGATAGGGATTGCATTGACTCTATAGATTGCTTTGGGTAGTTTACTCATTTTCACTATATTGAGTCTTCTAATCCATGAACATGGTATATTTCTCCATCTATTTGTGTCATCTTTTATTTTTTCATCAGTGTTTTATAGTTTTCTACATATAGGTCTTTTGTTTCTTTAGGTAGATTTATTCCTAAGTATTTTATTTTTTTCGTTGCAATGGTGAATGGAATTGTTTCCTTAATTTCTCTGTTTTCTCATTGTTAGTGTATAGGAATGCAAGGGATTTCTGTGTGTTAATTTTATATCCTACAACTTTACTATATTCATTGATTAACTCTAGTAATTTTCTGGTGGAGTCTTTAGGGTCTTCTATGTAGAGGATCATGTCATCTGCAAACAGTGAGAGTTTTACTTCTTTTCCAATCTGGATTTCTTTTATTTCTTTTTCTTCTCTGATTGCTGTGGCTAAAACTTCCAAAACTGTATTTAATAGTAGTGGTGAGAGTGGGCACCCTTGTCTTGTTCCTGACTTTAGGGGAAATGCTGTCAATTTTTCACTATAGAGGATAATGTTTGCTGTGGGTTTGTCATATATAGCTTTTATTATGTTGAGGTATGGTCCTTCTATGCCTACTTTCTGGAGGGTTTTTATCATAAACAGATGTTGAATTTTATCAAAGGCTTTCTCTGCATCTGTTGACATAATCATATGGTTTTTATTTTTCAATTTGTTAATGTGGTATATTACATTGATTGATTTCCAGATATTAAAGAATCCTTGCATCCCTGGGATAAAGCCCACTTGGTCATGATGGATGATCTTTTTAATATGTTGTTGGATTCTGTTTGCTAGGATTTTGTTAAGGATTTTTGCATCTATGTTCATCAGTGATATTAGCCTGTAGTTTTCTTTTTTTGTGGCATCTTTGTCAGGTTTTGATATTAGGGTGATGGTGGCCTCATAGAATGAGTTTGGAAGTTTTCTTTCCTCTGCAGTTTTATGGAAGAGTTTGAGTAGGATAATAGGATATCCTACTCAATTTAGAGCTCTTCTGTAAAATTTTGGTAGAATTCAGCTGTGAAGCCATCTGGTTCTGGGCTTTTGTTTGCTGGAAGATTTCTGATTACAGTTTTGATTTCCATGCTTGTGATGGGTCTGTTAAGAGTTTCTATTTCTTCCTGGTTCAGTTTTGGAAAGTTAAACTTTTCTAAGAATTTGTCCATTTCTTCCAAGTTGTCCATTTTATTGGCATATAGTTGCTAATAGTAGTCTCTTATGATCCTTTGTATTTCTGTGTTGTCTTTTGTGATTTCTCCATTTTCGTTTCTAATTTTGTTGATTTGATTCTTCTCCCTTTGTTTCTTGATGAGTCTGGCTAATAGTTTGTCAATTTTATTGATCTTCTCAAAGAACCAGTGTTTGGCTTTATTGATTTTTGCTATCGTCTCTTTTGTTTCTTTTGCATTTATTTTTGCCCTAAATTTTATGATTTCTTTCCTTCTACTAACCCTGGGGTCCTTTATTTCTTCCTTTTCTAGTTGCTTTAGGTGTAGGGTTAGGTTATTTATTTGGCTTTTTTCTTGTTTCTTGAGGTAAGCTTGTATTGCTATGAACCTTCCCCTTAGCTCTGCTTTTACTGAGTCCCATAGGTTTTGAGTTGTTGTGTTTTCATTTTCATTTGTTTCTATGCAGATTTTGATTTCTTTTTTTATTTCTTCTGTAGTTTGTTGGTTATTCAGAAGTGTGTTGTTTAGCCTCCATATGTTGGAATTTTTAATAGGTTTTTTTTTTTCCTGTAGTTGATATATAATCTTACTACATTGTGATCAGAAAAGATGCTTAGATGATTTCAATTTTTAAAATTTACCAAGGCTGGATTTATGACCCAGGATGTGTTCTATCCTGGAGAAGGTTCCGTGTGCACTTGAGAAAAAGGTGAAATTCATTGTTTTGGGGTGAAATGTCCTATAGGTATCAATTAGGTATAATTGGTCTATTGTATCATTTAACGTTTGTGTTTCCTTGCTAATTTTCTGTTTAGCTAATCTATCCATAGGTGTGAGTGGGGTATTAAAGTCTCCCACTATTATTGTGTTATTATTCATTTCCCCTTTCATACTTGTTAGCATTTGCCTTACATATTGTGGTGCTCCTATGTTGGGTGCATATATATTTATAATAGTTATATCTTCCACTTGATTGATCTTTTGATCATTAAGCAGTGTCCTTCTTTGTCTCTTTTCACAGCCTTTATTTCAAAGTCTATTTTATCTGATATGAGTATTGCTACTCCTGCTTTCTTTTGGTCTCCATTTGGGTGAAATATCTTTTACAGCCCTTCACTTTCAGTCTGTATGTGTCCCTTGTTTTGAGGTGGGTCTCTTGTAGACAGCATATATAAGGGTCTTGTTTTTGTATCCATTCAGCCAGTCTTTGTCTTTTGGTTGGGGCATTCAACCCATTTACATTTAAGGTAATTATTGATAAGTATGATCCCATTGCCATTTACTTTGTTGTTTTGGGTTGGAGTTTATATACCTTTTCTGTGTTTCCTGTTTAGAGAAGATCATTTAGCATTTGTTGAAGAGCTGGCTTGGTGGTGCTGAATTCTCTGAACTTTTGCTTGTCTGTAAAGCTCTTGATTTCTCCTTCATATTTGAATGAGATCCTTGCTGGGTACAGTAATCTGGGTTGTAGGTTTTTCTCTTTCATCACTTTAAGTATGTCCTGTCATTCCCTTCTGGCTTGAAGAATTTCTATTGAAAGATCAGCTGTTATCCTTATGGGAATCCCCTTGTGTGTTATTTGTTGTTTTTCCCTTGCTGCTTTTAATATTTGTACTTTGTGTTTGATCTTTGTTAATTTGATTAATATGTGTCTTGGGCTGTTTCACCTTGGGTTTATCCTGTTTGGGACTCTCTGGGTTTCTTGGACTTGGGTGATTATTTCCTTCCCCATTTTAGGGAAGTTTTCAACTATTATCTCCTCAAGTATTTTCTTATGGCCTTTCTTTTTGTCTTCTTCTGGGACTCCTATGATTTAAATGTTGGGGCATTTGACATTGTCCCAGAGTTCTCTGAGGTTGTCCTCATTTCTTTTTAATTTTTTTTCCCCCTCTGTGTCATTTATTTCCACCATTTTATATTCCATCTCACTTATCCTCTCTTCTGCCTCAGTTATTCTACTGTTGGTTCCCTCCAGAATGTTTTTGATCTCATTTATTGCCTTATTCATTATTGATTGATTCTTTTTTATTTCTTCTAGGTCCTTGTTAAACATTTCTTGCATCTTCTCAATTCTTGTCTCCAGGCTATTTATCTGTAACTCCATTTTGTTTTCAAGATTTTGGATCCTTTTTACAATCATTATTCTGATTTCTTTTTCAGGTAGATTCCCTATCTCCTCCTCTTTTGTTTGGTTTGGTGGGCATTTATCATGTTCCTTTATCTGTTGAGTATTTCTCTGCCTTTTCATCTTGTTTAGATTGCCTTTCTGTATTCTGGCAGTCTGTGGTTCCTCTTTATTGTGGAGGTTCCTTCCTGTGGGTGGGGTTGGACGAGTGGCTTGTCGAGGTTTTCTGGTTAGGGAAGCTTGTGTTGGTGTTCTGGTGGGTGGAGCTGGATTTCTTCTCTCTGGAGTGCAATGAAGTGTGCAGTAGTGAGTTTTGAGATTTTTATGGGTTTGGTGTGGCTTTGGACAGCCTGTATATTAAAGCTCAGGGCTATGTTCTTGTGTTGCTGGAGAGTTTGCATGGTATGTCTTGCTCTGGAACTTGTTGGTTCTTGGGTGGAGCTTGGTTTCAGTGTATGTATGGAGGCTTTTGGATGAGCTGTTATCGATTAATGTTCCCTGGAGTCAGGAGTTCACTGGTGTTCTCAGATTTTGGATTTAAGCCTCCTGCCTCTGGTTTTCAGTCTTATTCTTAGAGTAGCCTCACGACTTCTCCATCCATACAGCACTGATGATAAAACATCTAGGTTAATGGAGAAAAGATTCTCCACATTGAGGAACACCCAGAAAGGTTCGCTGAGTTACATGGAGAAGAGAAGAGGGAGGAGGGAGATAAAGGTGACCAGGAGGAGGAGAAGGGGGATCAAAAGGGGAGAGAGCACTCTAGCCAGTAATCAAATTCCTATTTGCTCTCCACAGACTGGAACACTCAGAGAGGTTCATGGAGTTATATAGAGAAGAGGAGAGGGAGGAAGGAGATAGAGGTGACCAGGAGGAAAAGAGGGGGGTGGTCAAAAGGAGAGAGACAGATCTAGCCAGTAATCAGTTCCCTAAGTGTTCTCCACAGCTTGGAATACCCAAAGAGGTTCACAGAGTTGGGTAGAGAAGAGAAGGGGGAGGGAGGAGATAGAGGTGACCTAGGAGAAAAAAAGGAGAGTCAAAAGGGGCAGAGGGCAATCAAGCCAGTAATCACACTCCTAAGTAAAAATGGGTACTGAAGGTTGGATTCTTAAAGGTACAAAATTGATAACAAATACCAAAAAGCAAAGATTAAAAACCTGGAGTAGAGGTTAGACTCTTAAAAATACAATATTAAAAAAAAAATCACAAAAATTATTTTTAAAATATATGAAATTTGCTTTAAAAATAGAGTCTTATAACCTCAGATATGCAGATGACGCCACCCTTATGGCAGAAAGTGAAGAGGAACTAAAAAGCTTCTTGATGAAAATGAAAGTGGAGAGTGAAAAAGTTGGCTTAAAGCTCAGCATTCAGAAAACGAAGATCGTGGCATCTGGTCCCATCACTTCATGGCAAATAGATGGGGAAACAGTTTCAGACTTTATTTTTTGGGGCTCCAAAATCACTGCAGTTGGTGACTGCAGCCATGAAATTAAAAGATGCTTACTCTTTGGAAGAAAAGTTATGACCAACCTAGATAGCATATTCCAAAGCAGAGACATTACTTTGCCAACAAAGGTCCGTTTAGTCAAGGCTATGGTTTTTCCTGTGGTCATGTATGGATGTGAGAATTGGACTGTGAAGAAGGCTGAGTGCTGAAGAATTGATGCTTTTGAACTGTGGTGTTGGAGAAGACTCTTGAGAGTCCCTTGGACTGCAAGAAGATCCAACTAGTCCATTCTAAAGAAGATCAGTCCTGGGTGTTCTTTGGAAGGACTGATGCTAAAGCTGAAACTCCAGTACTTTGGCCACCTCATGCGAAGAGCTGACTCATTGGAAAAGACTCTGATGCTGGGAGGGATTGGGGGCAGGAGGAGAAGGGGACGACAGAGGATGAGATGGCTGGATGGCATCACTGACTCGATGGACGTGAGTCTGAGTGAACTCCGGGAGTTGGTGATGGACAGGGAGGCCTGGCATGCTGCGATTCTTGGGGTCGCAAAGAGTCAGACATGGCTGAGCGACTGAACTGACTGACTGACTGACTGAGTGCAGGGCAGATGAGCAAAGAAAAAAGGATGGTTCCTTTCTGAGATTTGCATTTCCTCAAATTTCCTTATATTTTCAGCTCATAGAAGAATCAGTTGTTTTGAAAGCAGGTCCTTTTTATGATGAGTACCAAAGAACTGAGATCACATTTAAACCATAAATCATGTTAGGTAAGACTATAAAATTGCTTAAAAGTAATGTTTGAGCTAATCACCCCACCAAATTAAATTTTGACAAGTGAGTAGGAAGGGAATTTGAAGATGTGTGACTATGGTTTAGATGCTGGATGTTCATTAAATAGGAACTTGGTGCATTGTTTTAGATAATTTTGAGAGATTGGAACAATAGGATCCCTGGATAATCTGGAGACTACTAAGGCAGAATAGATCTTTGCCCCCATTCCTAGAAGTACCTTGATAGGTTTCAAGACCTAGAGAAAAATCTCTGCATCCAACATGACATCTAATTATCAAGAGCAGACAAAAAGACTTGATGAAAATATTTGAGTATTTCCATAATACAGTATATTCTGAAAACACATGAGGAGAATTCCAAACTTCCTCCAAATTTCAGAGAAATGCTGAGGGCCATTGAACAGAAATAAGGCTCTTTGTTCCAGTAAGAGATGCCATTAGTGGTTGCTGCATAGTAGACGATCCAAACTAGAGGCAATGGAGGGGCTATTGAATTTGGGAGAAGAAATAGCGGGGAAACAGATGATTCCCAAAGGCCATCAGGAAGTGTTCTCTCAAAGTGAAGACCAGCAATGATGGAGGAATATCATGTATTAGATTTGCTATCCAGGGTGAAATCAAAGAGGGATTGTCAACAGCCTGAAAGCCTCTCTTTGAAGCTGGAAGAGACTGAATTAACTTGAAATGGTTGGGGCTGGTGCACTGGGAGGACCCAGGGGGAGGGTGTGGGGAGGGGGGAGGGAGGGGGGTTCAGGATGGGGAGCACGGGTGTACCTGTGGCGGATTCATTTCGATGTTTGGCGGAGCTAATACGATATTGTAAAGTTTAAAAATAAAATAAAATTAAAAAAAAAAAAAAAAGAAATGGTAAGTTTGTTTTCCACCAGCAGTAGAATGTAGTCACAAATGCTAAGTTAATATCAGATATGGAGAAGTAAAATCACCATATGTTTTGTTGATCTGAACACATATCCTTGCCTTATACGTACTTCCATCTCCTCTACTCTCCTGAGATCTCTAAAGACAAATTCACCAATACAGTCAACATCTAGAAGTGGTATTTATAAGTCTATTTAGAATTGCTTTCTTCTTAGAGAATGACTACCGTCATTCACAGAGGTGGATGCCACACTCTATTCATTGACCATAATAGATAATATCAGAAATAGGTGATTCAAGCTGAGAAATCCAATATTCTCTCCCAAAATTTGAAAGTGAATTCCAGTCATTAGGGTTAAGTATCTTAAGTCAGCTAGAGTGGCTTGTTTGCATTGTAAGAATGTAGAGAAATTGGGCAGTTGGAGACAGCAAAGTGGGCAACTTATTTTTTACAGTTTCTTCATCTTTAAAATGGAAATAGTAATTATGGTACCCACTTTGGAGTTATTTGAGGATGGTTACATGTTAATAATGTACGGGTGGCACTAGTGGTAAAAGAACTGGCCAAATGCAGGAGACATAAGAGACATGGGTTCAATCCCTGGAGCGAGAAGATCCCCTGGAGGAGGGCATGGCAACTCACTCCAGTATTCTGGCCTGGAGAATCCCATGGACACAGGAGCCTGGTGGGCGACAGTCCGTGGAGTTGCAAAGAGTAGGACATGACTGAAGCAACTTAGCATACACACACATACATACACACACATACACACACATATTAATGAATGTAAAGAATTTAGAAAAGTGCCTGAACATATAGTTAACACTCAAATGAAGATGTAGAAATCATGTTTATTATGGATGATTTGTTTTTCAACTTTATTGAGGTATAGTTGACATAGAGACACATATTTAAGACATGCTTTGAGCAGTTTATATGTGTGTGTGTGTGTGTGTACCCATTAAATAATCATACACTCAAGATAACAAACATCCCCATTTAGTTTTAGAGAAAGTTTTCTCATCCCTTTGTAAACCAGCCTGCTCTCCACCCTCATTATCAGACAAGCATTAACCCTTTTTTTTGTATTCTCTATAGCTTAATTTGCATTTCCTGGAATTAAATCTGAATGGAATCATGCAGTATGTAGTTTTTGTTTCTTTTGCTAAATTTCTAAGTTCAGCACAATGATCTTAAGATTCATCCATATTGTTGTGTCCCTGGTGCACGTTATTGCATTTCATTGTATGGACACGCCACGGTTTGTTTATCCATTCACCTGTTGATGGGTGTTTGAGTACTGTCCCATTTCAACGATTACAAATAAAGTTGTTGTAAACCCTTATACACAACTCTGATCTTACTTTGTGTTTGGTTAGTATGTGTCGAATTAGAACAAAGGGGAGGGGGAGAGAAAAACTCTAAATAAAACTGTGATGAGAAAATACAGTTTTAAAAATAGTATTCGTTAGCTTGCAAATTAATTTCATCCTGGAATATAAAACTTTACCTGTAAGGGACTAGTTCACATCCAAATGGAGTTAACAATGCCTGTCTTTATATTTGATTACTATGAGATTTTTGCTTAATTAATATCTGTTGGAAAATCCTCTAAAGAGAAAAAAGATGGCTTATAAAATTCAAGACAAGAAGACCAGATGCTGTCCCTTAACCTCTCAAAATTGTATTGTAGAAATGAAGAGGCATAATACCTTCTCAGAAATGTGCGCTATTATGCTTTAAAAAGGTAATTGAACTTTTCATACAGTTAGAACATTTGGTACAATTTATTTTAAAAATAAATTACAGAAATGGCAACTTTGTTTTCTCACTAGAAACCTCAACATTTTGAAATATTTGAATGATAGTTATTTCAGCCATATAGAATGTTGCTTACTGAGTTTGTATTATAAATTACTTTAGAATTATTTATTAATGTGAAGGGATTGATTTATTGGATTCTTACATTATAGTACCTTTTGGTAAATTCTTAATATTTACTTTAAATAATTCTGTAAACTAATAGATATAATTGATGGAGGTATGGCAATGCTAAAACAAAGTTGTCTTCAATCAGTACAATAAAATCTACTGTAAAATGTTAATATCTGGAAATATCTTTCTCTTTTGGATGAGAGGCATTTTTTGACTATATGCAGTCATTTGCTCCTATTTGAGTCTGCTCATTATCAAGTTCTTTGTCATCTTCTTGACTTTGTCTTGGCTTTTTTAGTTCTGAGATCTACGTAGCCAAGTAGGATGGACAACTGTGATTTCTTTCATACAGTACCTGGTTTTCTACCTACATCAGTGAGGAATGCTTTTTTTTTTTTTTTTCTTTTTGCTCCTTGGAGAGAAAGGAAAAAAATATATGTTATCTTGATCAGTCTTTTCTCCAGACCACCTCTCATGGGTCAGTCTTAAAGCAGGACATTTAAATAAATTGAACTTCAAATACAATTTCAGTTTAATAGGACTTTTTGGATTCAAAGAGAAATTCTAACATTTGATCAACTATTCACAAATGATGTCTTTGTATCCTTTAAAGAACTATAAAGCAAATAAAAAATTGTAAGCTGTTTTATTTGATGTTTCTGAGATAAAATAATTCTTTGAAGAGCTGTAGAGACTAATTGGAAAAGAATATCAGTATATTCCTAAATTATGAACTTAATAAAGTTAAAACCACACAGGATCTACATAGGTAAGCCACAGTGAGCTAAGAATACAATTGTTAACGTTGTACAAATTCTAAGGGGAAAAATGAATTTCTTGGAGAAGAGATGAGAAAATTTTAGTGGACAGAGATTTAAAAAGTAATGGTTG
The DNA here is from genome assembly GCF_029407905.1 of Bubalus kerabau. Taxonomy (NCBI): domain Eukaryota; kingdom Metazoa; phylum Chordata; class Mammalia; order Artiodactyla; family Bovidae; genus Bubalus; species Bubalus kerabau. The sequence continues at coordinate 32,947,355 of NC_073643.1, read as the reverse complement.
AATATAGGAAAGGAATAAGGTATAGATGATAAAAGGAAAAATTCTCCTTCCACAAATTAGATTGAAAATATAATTTTCTTTTTTTGTAATAAATTAAAAAAATTAGCAGGTTTTTTTTTTTTTTGTGAATTATAAATCTCCTCTAAGATCCATAGGACACAAGAAAAAGAAACAGGAAAACTATCTTTTCTCTCATAAATCTTGGTTGAAGTCAAGAAAAATATTTTAAGAAAATCCCAAAGATTTTTGTTATTATAAAAGATGGAAAGAAGCAAAAGCATTATGAATTTTTCCTTTGACAATAATAAGTGGCAGAATTGGGATTTCCATGCAGGCTTTATTGGTCTTAAATTAATATCATAGAAAGGGAAGTTTTCAACACCGCCAGCTTATTTCTTTCAACTGCCCATTACTCTGATGTGATTGTATGATGTCACCTGGGGTATTCACCTACATCGCCATGTACATCCTCTCTGCAGCCCGTATCACAGTAGGCAAGTTACTACGGTTGCTTGGTTAATGCCATCAGGCTAGACTGTGGTTGTGAAGATTGTACACTATAAGATTTCAAGGTGCATGATATGTCAACTTAACTAGTCTGAACTGTGTTTCCCAGAATTCTTTTCCATGTATATTTCCAACTATGGTGAGCTACAAAAAAAATTTTTGTTGTAGATTTTGAAAGACATAAGTAAAGCAGCAGCTGTATTGTTTTTAACTTAAGAAGGTTCAGGTAACCAGTTTTGTAGTTCTGTGTATTGTTACTTATCTGCTGGTTCACTTTCTTGATGTGGGGAACAGCCAGTCCACAACTTTACATCTTCCCCTAATCCTCCTCCAGTTTCTCCTGGGTTGATGGTGTATTTAACACCATGATGAAGGACACCAACTTCTCCTGCAGGATATCTGCTTCTTTAGGGTTGGAGATAGTGAAGACCAACACAGTTTCCAATCCAAACTCATGGGTTCCAGCACAAACTCAAGGATATCAGTTTATCCTTTTTAATCCTCTTCTTTACATACCTTTTTGTCTTCCTGATAACCTGCTCTGCCAACTTGAAACTCCAGCATCAGAAGCAAAACAACAGCTTTATAGAGACTAATCAACACCACAAATTATTTAAGGTCAAACCCCTGTAACACATACGTTAACTATATAAGCCTCTCAGTGGTTCTGCTTCTCTGATTGAACTCTGATTAAGTGCTCCATTCCCATTCACCACATAAACGAAACCGTGCACTTGCAGTCCTGCAGTGCATTAACTGAGGGCTGGATCAGCAGCCCTGAAAGTCTGTATTCCCATAGCTTAAGTGGCTTGAAGACTGGAATTACTAGTTTTTGTTTATTGCTTCAGTAATAGGTAGGAAAAGATACTTGCTCCTTGGAAAGAAAGCCACGGCATACCTAAACGGCTTTTTAAAATGCAGAGACCTCACTGTGCCAACAAAGGTCTGTATAGTCAAAGCTATAATTTCTCCAATGGTCATGAATGGATGTGAGAGTTGGACCATAAAGAAAGCTGAGTGCTGGAGAATTGATGCTTTTGAATTGTGGTCCTGGAGAAGACTCTTGAAAGTCCCCTGGACTGCAAGGAGATCAAACCAGTCAATCCTAAAGGAAATCAACCCTGGATATTCATTGGAAGGACTGATACTTTGGCCACCTAATGCAAAGAACCAACTCATTTAAAAAGACCCTGATGCTAGGAAAGATGGAAGGCAAAGGAGAAGAAGGTGGCAGATGGTGAGATGGTTAGATAGTATCACCAACTCAATGGGAATGAATTTGAGAAAACTCTGGGAGATAGTGAAGGACAGGGAAGCCTGGTATGCTGCAGTCCACAGGATCACAAAGAGCTGGATACAACTTAGCAACTGAACAAATAGGTAGGAAAATCGACTTTGTAGCCAAGTACATTTGGAAAACACCAAACTTATTCCTCACCAGTGTACTAAGATCCTACCACTTCACACAGTAAAGGCTCTATAAATCCATATAATGAAATAATTCATTCAGTCCATCCTTCTCCAAACTTATATGACCATAGACTCATTTTCTGAGTAGCTTCTCTTAACATAGCCCTGCAACCAGTGGTTATGAAACACACTTTGAGAAATGGTGGAATCCATTCTGATAAGCTCAGTTATTTAACAGTTGACTCTCAACATTTCTAAGTGCTAACGTAACTTAAAGTCCCATTTAGACAGTCAAGATTAAATGCATACAGGGAGTGTGATCATAAGAAAGCAATGAAGAAGTGTAACTCCTTGCTGATTTGCTGATTTGCAGTGTAACTCCTTCCAGCCCTTTTCAGGAGATCTTGAACCACTAGAGAAAGGCTGGTGGCAGAAGATGCATGCTGGCATAGGAAAAGCACAGTGCATGGCACCATGACAAAGGAAAGAGGTTGTGGAGGGACTGTTTCTCCTCCTCTCTCCATTCTATTTTCCTTTTGGTGCTGAGTTAGAAGATGAATATGTGAATGCAAAAAAGGCTTGAGATAATGAACAGAGGGCATAAGATGTTGAAAGTTGAAACCATGTTAGCCTTGAGTGAAATGGAGGAAAGTCAGGCTCAGAGCTAATCATACACTTCATTTATATCTTAACTCAACTGTTTACACGTAGAGGAGATGTTTCTGTGGGACACAAGTTGCTGCAAGGTCAGCAAGGCAACACTGTAAAATAGAAAAGGTTAATTTTTGATGGCACTTGTTTCTCTTGGAGAGGAAAGCAGTGGCTCTCAAAAGGAGTTCTTTGGGCGGCCATAATGACTGGGGAACATCACTGGCATATCAAGGACAGGAGTTAGGATATTGAACATCCTGTTGTGGAAGGAGGATCCCACACAATAAAGAAACGGCCTCCCCAAAATGAGTTTCCTCTATGTTAAGATACACGGAAAGAACTCTGTCTGAGTCTATTTCCTTTTCTATTCCAGTGTTTTCAGTATGTGTGTATCTCAACTAGGTGTGGATCTGATAAAAGTTACTGCAGGAAGATTGAATAGGGCTGAACTTTCAAGTGTTCATTTACATTTCAAAAGAGGAAATAATCAACTCCAAAGAGTCTCTAACTAATTGAGGCTGTTAGAGGGAAAAATATATTAAAATATTTTATTAGAGTAGTATTGCAGTCTTATTCTATGGAGATAAATTTTGAGATACTTCTTTCCTTTGCAGTTTGCTCATTTCACATTCTACTCTCTCTCCTTCTATGCATGATACTTCCCTTCCAAGAAATCATATGTGAGTGGCTAACATTGCACCTGCATGATGTCAACCTTTAATTTTTGTAAATGCATGTTTATAAAAGCAAATATTCAGTACTTAGAGAGAATGGGTAGGTACATTAGTTTGTAAATCATGTCTCTGTCCAAGTAAAGGAAGTTTTGTCTGAACTACTAACTTAAACCCTCTAGGAAAAATAGGTAATCAGACAATATAGCAGTTTCTGATTTTTCCTTCTTGTCTACACATGACCAAACCAAAAATATTTCATGTTCTGGCTTGGTTAATGGTGTTGTAACCATTCTGTATTGTTGTATATCTTGAAATAAGGGCTCCACAAGTATAAGAGTAGGGGTAGCTGATGAGTTATAGCAGCAGCTGTATGTATGTAAGCAAGCACTGCCTTCAGAAATGTGCCAGTATCTCCATTCTCAAGATAAAAACCTGAAGCTCAGAAGGCTTAAATATGTAATGCTGAGGAGCAGTGGAAGTAATGCTGAGGAACAGAGCTGACCTCAGGTCCACTTAGTATCTAGGCTCATACTTTATGTCTATACCCTACAGTATACAAGTCTTTTTAGTTTGCTTTATAGGCTGTCCTACATAAATATCTATGTTCTAGATAGTTTTGAATATAACCAGCTATTTAACAGACTAAGTATAAATAATCAGGGAGGTTTTGCTCTAGTTGGAGGGATGTCACACGGAGAGTGGCATATGCATATGGAAATGTAGCCAACAAAACATGGCATGATATTAATTAGTGCCAGCTGAGATGTACATTCAATAACTGTAGGATTTTAGCAAGGAAGAGCTCACTAAGAGCTGAGGTAATGGCACTTCCATAGTGTAGTAGTTATCTCACTGAGATAGGTAGTCTAGGAGGAAGTCACAATTAGTTTTCAGACATGAGGTGTTATTAATAGTAGCCATGGTGTATGCATTTTCAAAAAGTGTGATGAGCATTTATTATGTGTAGACCTGAACTAAACTCTGGGAATATAGTGTTTAAAAGGGTGGAAAAAAACCTTGCCTGTCTTGTGACCTGTTCCTCCTCAGGCCCTGATGTTTCTTATGCCTACAGAATCACCTGGGCATCCTGGTGAAACGTAATTTTTAATTCAGGAGGTCTGGAACAGACCTGAGAGTCTGTATTTCTAGCAAGGTCCTGAACAATGAATATGCTGCTGTTCTACAAACCATAATTTGAGTAGTGAGACTCTTTAGGAGGAAGTAGATCAGTGAATGAAGAAATCAGTAGTGAGTACTTAACTTTAACAAAAATAACTACAGATCTGTCAAGAACACATAACCATCTACCCTAGCTTTCAGCTCCTATCTCCACAGAGACCAGGCTACTGTTGCTTCCTTTTCGTGGCCTGGATAGACCAAAAAGATGAGATAAATCACTTTGGTTTACTAGCTGAGTGCCAAAGAATTGATGCTTTTGAAGTGTGGTGTTGGAGAAGACTCTTAAGAGTAGCTCAGACTGCAAGGGGATCAAGCCAGTCAATCCTAAAGGAAATCAACTCTAAATATTCAGTGGAAAGACTGATGCTGAAGCTGAAGCTCCAGTACTTTGGCCACTTGATGCCAAGATCTGACTCATTAGAAAAGACCCTGATTCTGGGAAAGAATGAAGGTAGGAGGAGAAGGGGATGACAGAGGACAAGATGGTTGGATGGCATCACTGACTCAATGGACATGAGTTTGAGCAAGCTTCCGGAGATGGTGAAGGACAGGGAAGGGAAACATGGCGTGCTGCAGTCCATGCAATCATAGGGTTGCAAAGAGTCGGACATGACCGAGTGACGAAACAACTACAAGATCTGTATATTCAGTGGATATCTTTCCTTTTTGTTGAATTGTTTTCCCTCACCTATTTACAATCCGGGAGATTATAACAAATTGGTTTTGTATATCACCTTTTCACTCTTGCTTTCCTAATATACCTTTCTCCATATGCTAAAAAAATTGATAGGATTTCAGCTTGACCCTGATATTATTGGAATCAGTCCAATCACAGAACATTTCTGAATTTTGTGAATTTCTAATTTTATTTTGAATATATGCTGTCTCTCTTCCCTCCCTCTTTCTTCTTTTTCATCTTCTCCTTTCCCTTCCTGCCTCCTTACCTTTCATATCTTCTGTTGTTTTTTTTTCTGCCATGCTGTGTTTTTTGTCTGCTCTCAGAGTGAAACATTTGCGAATTAGTAAGGATTCTTAATATAGCACCAATGATGAGGCTTTGCCACTTACTAGTTTTCTTACTTTGGGCTAAGTTATTCAACAACTCTGTTTTGCACTTTCCTCATCTTTTAAGTGGGGGTTAAAAACAATGGCAATCTCATAATGTCATGGTGGGATTCAATAATTATTGAACTAGAACATGGTAAATACTGTATAAATGTTGGTGGCTATTATTATTATGCAAACTTTTCTTCCTCCATGTGGGACGACAGACTTTCCCTTTATTGGACAGTACAGATGTCCATGGTACTGAGGCACAGAGTTCAGTGTAGTTGTTATCGCTGATGTTCTGAGGAAACACTTAGAAGGTCTAAAAGGTTTTGAACTTCCATGCCTTCTTCCTCCATGTCTTATCAAGTTGTGAACATTTTTTCCATTTCATATATATACCTCTCTTTTATTCTCATTATTCAGTTACCCCACAAATGTATTTTGTGTATGTGTAGTTTATGTCATATGGCAAGACAGTTATGGATGAAAGTTGTTTCACTAATTTTTTATAACGATGATGATAATTTCCACTATTTCTAGTATTAACATCTATCAAGTATATTATAAGGGACTTCTGCTTTTAGCTACAGTAGAATGAGGAGAACCAGATTTAACCTTCCATTTTAAACTCCTGATAAAAAATTTAGACAAACATATAACCAACAATAATGAGACACTGAAACAGGAAGTGGAGGACAGCGATACTTGACAGAAGGCAAACAACCAAGATGAACCTAATGAATACCCCATCTTGCTTTCAAGAAGGATTTTACAAGTTCATTGCAGGGTGAAAAACCTAAACAGAGCCTGGAAATCTCTCCGAGTTTAGGAGACACAGTTCAGAGATGAGGAGAGCCAAAACAGAATACATACGGCAGAGTCCTGGGGAGAAGAGACTGCACACTGAGTGAATGTTTCCTGTCAGATATTCGGATAAAGATGGCTCAGTGCCTCCCCGTGAGGGAACTACGAGAGTCCAGGAAGGATTATAAGAAAGAATTAGGCAGAACAATACCTGCAACTCACATGGGGCCAGGAAGAGTTTATGTTCTCACCAGCCAGAGTAAAAAGACCTACAACACTGAGCATCAAGTACATTCTCAGTGTCACAAAGTACAGAGGCAAGCTACAGAAGGATCAGATTGTTTCCAAATAACTTTGTTGTGTCATAACTTTGTTGTGTCTGAGAACAAAAATGAAAGATCTGTTTAGGAATCAAGTATCCTCCAGCATTCAACAATGTAAAAGACAATGTCTAACATCTAATTAAAAGTTGACCAGGCATACCAAAAAGCAAAAAAAGACAACTGATAAGTAGAAAAAAAAGTCAGTCATTGGAAATAGACCCAGAATTGCCATAGATAATAGAATTAGTAGATAAGAACATCAGAACAACTGGTAAATCTATACTTCACTTGTTTTAAAAGATAGAAGAAAGCATGCACATTAAAAGAGTCAGAGAGGTTCTAAAAAAGAACCAATTTGAACTTTTAGAGATGAAAAAGTTACCTGAATGGGATTAAATGTATATTAAATACTGAAGAAGAAAGGATCAGTGACCCTGAGGAAGTAACAATAGAAATTATAAAGAAAATAAAATATAGAGAGAAAAAGTAGAGGAAAAACAGCAAAACATCATTTGAGTTATAGAACAGTTTAATTAGTATAATTTATGTATAATTAAGGCTCAGCAAAAGTTGACAAAGAGGGGGGACAGGAGAAAATATATATTTGAAGAAATACAGCTAGAAATCCAATTTTTTAAAAACAGAATTTCCAAATTTGATGAAACGTATAAACCCATAGGTTGAAGATGCTCAATGAATCTCAAGCACAAGAAACAGAAAGAAAACTACACCACAGCATGTTAAAGTACTTAAAACCAGTGTTGAGAGAAAAATCTTCGTGTCTCTGAGAAAAGACACATTACAAATAGGGTCCAGTGGGTAAGTAACAGCATGCAACAGCCATCCCATCTAAAATAATGCAAATGGAAGACAGTGGTGCAACTTTTTTTATATATTGAAAAGGAGAATATCAACCTCAAATACTATTTGTTGTTCTGTTGCTAAATTGTGTCACACTCTTTGTGACCCCATGGACTGCAGCATGCCAGGGTCCCCTGTTCTTCACTCTCTCCTGGAGTTTGCTCAATTCATGTCCATTGAATCGGTGATACTATCTAACCATCTTTCATCTGCCTCAAATTCTATGCCTAGCAAAAATCTCTTTCAAAAATAAAAGTGGAACAGAGAATTTTTCAGACATAAAGCTGAGAAAATTAATCACTGGCAGACCACAATTACAAATACATAATACAGCAATGTGCTAAGCATTTTATGTACTTTTTTTCATCTATTATTTTCCAAAACCTATATAGTATTGGCACCCTTACTATGGAGAAGGGAATTAAGTTTGTGAGATCTCAAAGAAACAGCCATGGTGTAGCCAGACTACAGAGCTTGCACTAATATCAATCAGTCAGTTCAGTTCAGTCGCTCAGTTGTGTCCGACTCTTTGTGACCCCATGAATCGCAGCACGCCAGGTCTCCTTGTCCATGGCTATCACCAACTCCCGGAGTTCACCCAAACTCATGTCCATGGAGTCGGTGATGCCATCCAGCCATCTCATCCTCTGTCGTCCCCTTCTCCTCCTGCCCCCAATCCCTCCCAGCATCAGGGTCTTTTCCAATGAGTCAACTCTTTGCATGAAGTGGCCAGAGTACTGGAGTTTCAGGTTCAGCATCAGTCCTTCCAATGAATACCCAGGACTGATCTGGGTCCCTTGCAGTCCAAGGGACTCTCAAGAGTCTTCTCCAAGACCACAGTTCAAAAGCATCAATTCTTCAGCACTCAGCTTTCTTCACAGTCCAACTCGCACTAATATACTTCAGGCCAATATGAAAAGGCTGTATATTATATGATTTCAACTATATGACATCCTTGAAAAGGAAAACTATATTATAGAGACAGTAAAAATATTAGGAGTTGTAAGGGAATGGGGATGGAAAGATCAGCAGGTAGACTGCAGGTGGACCACAGACGATTTTTAGGTCAGGGAAGGACTCTGTGTGATACTGTGCTCTGTGACGATAGATACATGTTCCTGTATATTTGTCCAAAGTCACAGAATGTGCAATGTCAAGAGTAAACCCTAATGTTAAATAAAGTTTTGAGTGAGATTGTGTGTCACTGCCAGTTCATCATTTGCAACAAATGTACCACTCTGCTGGGGGATGCAGGTAATAAGGAAAGCTATGCATGTGTGAAGGTAGAGTCTGTCTTCTCCTCAGTTTTACTGTGAACCTAAAACTGCTCTCAAAAATTAAATCTAAATTTTAAAAAAGTCTACTGTCTGTATATTTGTTTCACTAGTCTAAATCCACATCTGTAGCCAGGAAATAGTGTTTTTTGGCATTTGACAGGAAGTGAGACTGTCTCCATTGAAATCATGTGTCCAATAAATATTTTTGACAATTAAGCTATTAAAGTCATCATTTTAAAGAGGGCTCATACCTACTAATGATGTTTGTTACAATAAAAATTTAAAGAAATTACTTTATTAGCTATATTTTAGTCACAGTCCAGTGTATATTTTAGGCAACCCAGCACAAAAGTTTAGATAATCAATTACTTCTTATATTCAATCATAATCAGTCATCTTACTATAATAATGATTGAAATAAACTTTCTGAGGTAATTAGAATTAAAGAAGAAAATGATCTAAAAATTCCTTAAGCTTTTCAGTCACAATAAAAGTGAAGCATTGACTTTATATGTTTGATCAGTTATTAGATTTTAAAAACTCTATTATAAAGCTTTTATATAACATTTGCCTTTATTTTTTCATTACAACATTCTTAATTATCATTTGTGAACAAGTAAATATATAAGGTATTTTATTATTATTTTGCTCAGTTTTTCTAAACAGTTTTGAGTTAGGAGAGATTTGTAATTCAGTTTATGTCTGGTTGTATTACTCAGTTAGTAGTAACTTGATTCTGCATACTGAATCTCAGTTAGAATTTGTGGAAAATTGCTGTTTAAGTATTGCAATGTAGAAAAAAGCCATGGGATTCTATCACTGAAAATGTAACTTCCATGCAAAAAGTTTTATGTTTTAATGACAAATTTTCAAGTAATTCTGATATGCTTAAGAAACTAGAAAGCACTGCCTATGAGGGAAAAAAATGAGAACATTAACATGCTTCATGAAAACTCATTGTAGATGTATTATCTGAGATACAGGAAGAATCATATGAGTTAAAGAATTTTAAAGAATTTAAAGTTTGGAAGAAACAAATTAATATTATTTTTTCTCCTTAATTGCTTACCTGAAGTTTGTCAAAACTTCATTGGAATAAGAAGTTTAATTGAATAACAAGACATTTTTTAGCTAGAGATGTTCATCTTCATATTTTGTAAACTATTTATCAGAAAATCTGCTGATACACTTCATACACCTATGAAGCATTGGTGAATTTGTGAAACCTGAAGCAGTTTTATATTCAACAGAAGGTTGTTTAAATTTTTAAAATTCAGGAAAAGCATAATCTAAGTTTACATAAAAAGATGGCTATAATTCTTGATTCCAGTGTGGAAAAGGAATGCTAACTCTGTTGAAAAGAATGAATAATCTGTAAATAATTATATGAATTTCTTAATGATAACTGCTCATAAGTCTAATTCAGAAAGAATATATAAACTTTAAGAGAAACTTCAAAAGTGATCCAAGCAATAACTAATAATATTAATATTTATAAATGTGTTTTTACATTTTTAAAAAGTCAAATCATTTTAAAATCTTAATGATGAACTGATCTAAATCTTTCAAAACCCACATACCTTTTTCTATAATTAGTTATAGAACTTTGAGAACTTATCAGTAATCTGATGTACCTGAAGAGTGAAATGAACAATTAAATAGCATATTCAGACAAGCTATCTTTATCTTTGTGGTATATCTATATTTGTCCTTATATAATACCATTGAATATAGCATTTAGATTTCCTGAGGTCTCTTATAGATAAGAGAGTATACCAGACGGTAATTCAAAGGAGGGGAAAACCCAATATTCACTAATCTTTAATAGATAAACATTTGCTTATTTATTAATACAATCATTATTTAATTTATAATGTTTTCATACCATTTGTGGCTCAACTGGTAAAGAATTCACCTGCAGTGTGGGAGACCTGGGTATGATCCCTGGTTTGGGAACATCCCTGGAGAAGGAAAAGGCTACCCACAATTCCATGGACTGTATAGGCCATGGGGTTGCAAAGAGTCAGAAATGACTGAGTGATTTTTTCTTTCACCATTTAAAAATAGTTGTTTATGTATTGTACTTCATAATCATATACTCTGATATTACAGTATTTGAGTTAGTGCTGCATGTTTGAAAGTAGGTAAATTAAAAGGAAGGTTGTTTGGGGTTTTTAATTAAATATAAAAGTAATAGTAAATTATAGTGAATGGCTAATTTAATACTGTAATTTTCTCACATATCAATAAAACATTCCAAATAGAGTAAAAATTGTTTAAATTTGTATAGAAAATTTTATAAAAACACATTTATTGTCTAAAATCTGAATGATTGGAGTGATAGAAAATGAATTATAGGCAATTCATTATATATGACTTTATAGAGTTGTAAGTGAAAATTAAACAAAATTCCTTTTATATTAGACTGAGTCAAAATTTTCCATATCTTAATTTAACTTTATTTCTGTTGATAACAATATGTATTAACTATTCTATGGGGTTATGAAACTTTGGAAATTAAGATTCCCAAACTGAAGCTTTTTTCCTCTTAGAGAATGCACAAATACTTCAAAGCTTGAACTCTGTAGATTGTTTAAATGTACCCAGGGAATCTCATCCTACATGTTGGGAATAGGTCCTATAGCATTATGTTTATTTCCATCACTTTTCTGTATTTTTTTCTCTCCAATGCATGATTTTTCTGCTACTGTGAACCCTCCTACCAGGCCCAATCAAAACTTCGTCCCATGAAGTAATTGGTCCTGGTGGATGGGTGATCTAATATTGTGGATGGCTAGAGCTTATGTGCAGCTTATCTCTTTGTGGTACTCCAGGGGGAGAAATGTGTGTTTTCTGTTTCCTTCTTATCAAAATGAGACTTGGGGTCACCTGATATCAGACCCTAGATTTTACCTCCCTCACAAATCCAATTTATTCAATCTATTTTGGACTTAAGCATTCCACATAGCCCTTGACACCTCACTGTACTTTATGATAGATAAGGTAGGAAACTCAAGGCGCTGTTGATGAAAATAAAACAACAAAGTCTGCACACACACACACACACACACACACGTCTTGCCAGAGAAGTGCCTTGAACTATTTTAAAATAAGTAAGTTTCACTTACTTATATAAGTGATAGAATAAAGCACCCCTGTTTTTATTTGTAAAAATATTGTCAGATAATTTGCAATCCTGCCCTGTATCTTTACTGTTATTGAAGTTTTAGTGGAATAAAGTTCCATTTGCTTCTATTCACAGAAGACTGTCATATTCAGATAATTTGGCACAATGCAAAATTTATCTCATACCAAGAGATTATAAATGTTAATGAAACAAAATGGTATTAATGTGAGATTTTGGGAAGAATTTCACGATATTTGGTACAGTAACTTCACAATTAAAGTACTGTTTCACTACTGTCTGCAGACAAAGGGAAGTGTGGCTCTTATGAATTCAGTATTGATACAGTATTGATCGTTCTATCAATACTGAACACTTTGTGTGTTGTGTGCAGACTGGCACTCTTAGGAATGATCTAGAAAAGTTCCGTTGTTTAGGTCAATGTGAATCTGTTTGGAGAGTTGCTTTCTCTTTCACTGTAGAAATATTCTAAGAGATGGACACAGTAATCTAAGTCTACTAAGCAGAGAGTTTAGGATGGCTTTCTTTAATTGAAAACACACAGAATTCAAAAGAGAAAGATGTGTTTGGGAAAGGAAGAGCTCTGACAGGAAGCTCATTGTAGATGGGTGTTTTCTCTTCACTAAAACTCTCTCATGATAGTCTGAGTCTTGCAGAATGTCTCCATGGTGTTGAAACAACTCTGTTTCCCTCCTTGGCACTCTTGGCCAGCCGGCCGTCCCTAGGTTAGGGTCCTTTTGAGGGACTTCTTGGCACTGCCTTGCAGTCCTCATCTTGGTGACAAACAAGACACAGCTGCTGTCTTCACTTTCCTCTTGGGTGTTCAGGTGTCATCTCAGACCTGGTACCCTCCAAACTGAGGTCATTACCTTCTCTGGGAAAAGAAAAATACTTCATCACAAGGACTGGAGTGAGGAATTAAGTAGACCATGATGGTTTTAGCACAGTTCCTGGCACTGTGTGAGTTCCTAGTAATTGCAATAAGCAATACTATTTTTGGATATGGTGGGTCCTTCTGTGTTCTCTATTGTATCCATATTATTACCTTTCCTTGACTACTCAGCCTTAAAAACTTGAAGTCATTTTTCTTCCTTTGTCATCCTCACTCAGACTGTCCTCCTTGGTCACAAATTCCTCTATGTTCTATCCTTCAGGGATTTTTTTTTTCCTGTCATTCTGTTCCAGGTACTGCCCAAACAATAACCAGTCTCCACTCCTTCCTTGCAGACAGAGCCTGTTTCCTACTTGGGAGACTGAAATGCCATTCCATAGAGATATTTCAGGTTTGGTTCTAGACAACCACAGTAAAATGAATATACTGAAATAAGTCACACGAATTTTTTGGTTACCTGGTGCTTATAAAAATTTTATTATAATATACTGTAGCCTATTAAGTGTATAGTAACATTATTAATACCATATATACCTTAATTAAATATCTTACCGGTAAAAAGTGCTAACCATTGTCTGAGCCTTTAGTGAGTCATTGTAGTAACATCAAAGATCACTGATCACAGATCACCTAACAAACAATCATGAAGAAGTCTGAAATATGGTGAGAATCACCAACGTGCAATAGAGACACACGAAGGGAACAAATGCTGTTGGAAAAGTGACATTGATAGATTTGCTTGACACAGGGTTACCACACCCTTTATACAGGATGACTTTGGGGGTTATATGGAAGCCATCTGAGTCTTGATTTTATTTGCCAACCTTTATATAGAGCCTGGAGTCTATAAATTGGTCTTCTCCCTGGTCTGCTTGTTTTCTCCTTTTATCCTCCCAAACTCCCCTGCCCCTTTCTGCTCAATAGTGCTCTTTATCTCCCCTTTTATTATATGTCAATCCTGTTAAACATCTTTTAACAATGTTCCATTTCCATAGTAGTGGTCTCCAAGTAGAGGGAGATGGGCAGTACAACCCAGTTGAGCATGGGAAGAAACTGTTAGAAGTTATATGTCAATGGGAAATTAAACTTTACCACTATTTTACATATCAACCGTCATTGGTTTTTTCCACCAGATCATTTATCTGATGGTCACGTATCACTCAAGGTGAGAATTCTACATGGGGGATCTAAGATGAAGCACTCTTACTGATTCAATTACTCTCACATTATTTTGAAATATTGAAGGATACTTGAGTTTCATTAAGTAGATTCATAGATTATATAGTTTTTTCTAAATTATATAAGGTGATATCAAGAGATCTTTAAACCACAGTACTTAAATTTGGTTCCAGACTGACCTAGAATCTAATCTTGGTGCTTCACCCCCATAAATGAGTAACTTTGGGTAGGAAACCACAGTTCAAAATTAGAATGGGCATAAATGACATTCTGGAGATAAGGAAACACCTAACCCAGTGAACACACATAACCATTCAATTACTGTTATTATTTTCTTGCCTTGTCCAGGGTATAGCTTGTTTTCACTTACAGTGCACGTTCCTTGAGCGTGAAGTGTGGATATTTTGCTGTTTGTTTCTTTCAGAATGTTATTTACATGAAAACAGTGCATGCTGATGCAACCTTGTAGTTAGCTCCTGGATTCCTCAAACCTCCACATGTTATTTTGTTTTGTTTTGAGGATGAGTGTGATAAACAGAACAAAATAAGTATGCCCAGTTTTTTTTTGTTTTTTTTTAATCTTTGACCAGTACGTGATCACATTTCTTAAGGTTTTCAACAAAATTTTGTCTATGTATTTTTTCTTAATACCACACAAAATATTTCTAAGAGAGAAAGAACTCAGTTAGAATTGACTGTTTTGAGGTTGAATAACCAAAGTAACCGCTTTGAAATAAAGACAGCCTATTTACTTAGCCTCTGGGGGGCTGTCCAATGTTATAATCCTGAGTGGCATTGACATACTGAAGGTCTCTTGAACTTGTGCCCACTCCTATCTGGGTAATTTTTCATCAGTATCCTAGGCTTATAGCATACTTGTGAAGTAGAGAAGTTAAATTCACTTCACCCATGAAGAAACAGCTTTACTATTGTATCAGCAAAGAGTAAAGGGGCTTACTCTGATTTCTTAAAAATAGGAATTTAAGTCTACAATCTCCTCAAATAATAAATTTGAAGTGTGTTGGTAGTCTCAAGTTTATCTTCCACACTATGTGATTATAGCTGTATCAAAACAGGAATTTTCATCTTGAAAAAGCAGAGAATTCCATGGCCAAGGGTATCATAATCTAGGCATATCCTCATATAAGAAAAGTTTCAGACTGAAGTTAGGAATTGGCATCATCAGCAACACCCAAAGTTCTTCCTAAGAAGGGAGCCTCAAATTTTAAATTAATGGAGCCCCAATCACTGTCTTTAATATTTAAAAGGGCCACTGTCCAAAATAGCACTCAGCATAGAGAAAGCATATGAGCTCAGACATCATCCAATCTTAAAGCTTGATCCAGTTATATATTTTAACTTGAAAATGTCATCAATTTTTTTGAATATCTAAAAACTGCATGGTAAATTATGTAAAAGAAGAAAAATAAGTAGAGCCTGAGTCTTTGAAGTCAGGGCTAATTTGATGACTTTCTAAAATTTTAGCATAGTTTCTTTGGAAGCTGAGTGTTTTACAAGTATACTTTTAGACTGGTAATTGTAAGACAAGTAATCAGTATAATGATGTGATGTGTGTTTTAATGTTACACAATAATTTACTTCCTTTCTGGAGTTTTCCATGTAATACAGTGTTCCCCTTTCGCACTCAAAGATGTATCTGTCAATCAGGGAGATTTGTGGGGGACACTTGTAAGAGTCAGAAAAAGTCCAGCTTCAGGAAACTAACATTTTCTGGCTCTTCTGATTGGTATGGATATCTCCTACTTACAAACAACTTTTGTTCTTAATCAGTCTTGTAAAGTATAAATAAACCACAGCAGTATAATATGTGAGATGGGACTTGGTAGAAGAATTCAGTAGTTTACTTTATGAGCAACATTTTATTTTCTGTATTGTCCTAATCTAATGAATCCTTTGCTTCAGAGACAATCATCATCTTTCCTTTGGAATGTTTTGTTGCCCAAGTCAAACATGGTGGACAGTTTTGTTGTTACTGCTGTTGTTGTGTGTGTGTTTGTGAGAGGAAGATAGAAGTTCTTTTCATTGAAGAATAGATTCCTTACTGAAAGGTAATAGTTTATCTGTTTCTAGCTATTCCCAGATCACCACCAGTGAATCAAATATTCTTCATATTACAGAAAATTTAAATGACTTAATAATAATATCTAAACTTAACAGGGAGTTTTATATCCCATGCTCTTAGGTATTTAATTAAAAATAATTGCTCTGGTGTTCCAGGATTTAGAGCCATAAAGAGAGTACCAGATCCTCTTTGCATCGTGGCTTCCTGTTCTAACAGTGGCCAGAAGAGTTGGAAGGCAGTTACCCTGTTAAGTGCTTGTTTTCTCTATTGTAGATTCTGCACTGTGGTTACATTTCAGCTGTCAGTTTTCCCCAAGGAAAAAGCAGTAAGCAAAGAATATGAATAAATAAATACTCAACATCTTGCATGTCCAGAGTTTATTATAATTTCTTGCAATAATGATAGACATTTTGTATGCTTTATTTAGGGAGATTTTGTGATCACTTGGCATAACCATATGCCATAATTGATATTTGAAAGTGCCTGTATTCCTGCTAGGATATGGAACTGATGTGCTAAGTTAAATAATGATTGTACATTTTATAAGCTGATCTTAAAAATTTGATTCCCTAAATGGAAATCTGATAGTCATGCACTCAATGAAAATTTGAATAAACAAATATCGAAACAGTAACATTTATCATGTTATCTTCTATTTAATATTTAGTTTTGTTTTTATATTTTTTTCCTCCATAGATTACATTGTAGACTGAAGCTCTACTTTTTGTTTTTATTTAAAATTCAGTTTCATTACATTTCTCTAGTTTCTTAGAAATATATTAATTTGTAGATATAAAAAAGTTTATGGTTAAAATATTAAACCCTTTTGATTGTGTATGTTCCAATATGTAAATAGTAGAGTCATGTATTTTTATTACTCAGTGATCAAAATTTACAATGTCTTTATCGTATGATCAATTTTATAAAATAGTGTATTGTAATGTGGGGGATTTCACTTTAAAATTTGGACAAGCCTGTGTTAGAATCCCAGTTCTGTAGCTCCTTTACAAGGATTACTATTTTATCTAAAGCAAGATATATTAAGTCTCTGAGTTCTCCCCCAACCCTTTTTTTCAATCATAACAAATATGCCAATAGGTACTCCTTTTCTTTGTTAATGTTAGAAATTCCCTTTATTATATTTCAGAAAGGTAAAAAAAAAAAAAAAAAAGGTGGGGCAGAGTGATGGAATAGAGAAACAGAGTACCCAGGCTCTAGTCCAGGTTTTTGTCTGACATTCTAGATCTGTAATTGCGCAGAAAAGAGTTAATAGCAGACCCAAAACTGCTGTCTCTAAAGAGCTCTGCTTGAAATGTTGGCGTTTAGCAGGTATTTGGGAACTTGGATTTGGGGAGCGTTCCTGCCATCCTGATAAGAGTGGCTGTTTTTGCCTAGATTATCTGTATAAACAGTGTGGTTTATGATGAGCAGCTGCCTTCCTTCAGGGACTCTGGCATTTTGGTATGTGCTCGGTAGAGCATGCCTACGTGACAATCCACCAACAGAACTGCTGGGCACTGCATCTCTAATGAACTTCCCAGAAGACCACACTTCACAGGTGTTGTCACAACTGGGAGAATAAAACATACGCTGTGTGATTTCACAGGAGAGAACTCTTGGAAGCTTGCACCTGGTTTCTTCCGCGTTCCACCCACATGCCTTCTCCTTTGCTGATGTTCCTTTGTATCTCCTCCCTGTATAAAACCTAGTTGTGCATATGACTGTACACTCATGCATAGTCCTGTAAGTCCTCCTAGCAAATCACTGGACCTAGGGTGGTTTGGGGACCCCTGACCCAGGGATCTGGCACAAGTTAATATACCTCTCTGAGTCTGTTCCCTCTTCTGTGAAGTATGTATGATCCAGACATCTCCCTTGCAGGATGGCTGGCAAGTTAAAATGTCTGCAAAGTGTCATATATATGTGAGTTGTTGCCATTCCTGTTATCATTGTTGTTGGTAGTAGTATTTTATTTGAATCATTGTGCTTTAAGTTAAGACCTCTTTCAGGTGCTTTTTGGTATGCTTTCTTGATGTAGTGGGTGTGGGGGCAGGCTGAGGCATCCAAGTCACTCTTCTTTCTCAGCTTGGCCCTACTATGATTCCATAAATAGCCCATAAGAGACCAAGATAGAGCTGAAAGGACTTCATATATTGCAACCTGTTCTCCCCAACTATATTCTTAGAACTGCATAGCAACCCTAGTATTTTATTATTATTACTTGCTTGCTGAGCCGGCAGCTAATACCATCTTATTTTCCATCTGTCAGAGTCCTGATATTTTTCATGAGGAGGGTAAGACTGCTTAATCTCAGTGAAGGCAGGTTCTTACACTAGCCCAGAGGATGAATCTCGGTTAGTTGAAATAAATGATGATAAAATAATCTCATTCCTTTTGACCACTGATCAGTCTAAGAAGGCACTTTGACTGTTGTGATTTACAAGATGTAGAAATAAGAATACTAGGGACTGTTTCCCTTCCCACATAAGAAGATAAAGCCTCATGAAGCAAAAGCCCTTTTCTCTTTCTTGCCGAGAACATGAATGCAATGCCTGGAGCCACAGTGGCCATTTTGTGTCCATGAGGACACAAACTACTAAAGGAAGACTGTTCAAGAAGAAGAACAGAAAATCCTTTGCCTTTAATGTTGTCATGGAGCATCCCAATGCTTTCTTATTAAGAATACAGTGTGCAGCAGGAGATAAGAACTTCAATAAAGAAACTTTAAAAATATTGCTTTATTAGTATTGATATATATGCTATTTATAGTATACTGGAAGTATATAAAGTCTGTTAATATATATATCCCTGTAAATCAGTGAATGAAGCATATTTGAAGCCAACATTTGCCTGCATGGTTATTAGAGCCTTGCTGTAAAACTGCCCTTGTTTTAAATCCCCCAAACAGGCTTCTTGTTGGATTATTACAAGGAAGCAAGCATTTTAAAAGCAGAAGTAGAAAAGTGCATTTGGAATTACAGCCTTTAATAGAAGTGCTTTATTCTGTATGTACCATTACAAGTTATAAAATACTATTACAGTTGAGTGTTTGGGGGTCAGTTTGTTTGAGACAGAAAGAGTGATGACAGAAAGCACAAAAAAACTGGGAAGAAGATCACATGGTGTCTATAATAGGAAACTTTAGGTGACTCACTTCAGACTCTTCAGTAGCTGCAGTAAACACCTGCTGTCATATTTGACACTGCTTGTTAATAAGTGGAAAATTTCTAAAGAATCTGTATCTTAGCATAACTGCTTAGCTGGCGTAGGATTTGTGAATAATTGATGATGATTTTAAATTGAGATGCATCGACGGCGTGCACCAGCATAGTTGGCTTTACACCATCCTCTTTCCAAAGTTTTCATCTGAGTGTCTGATTAACTTCCGAAGAACAAAATGCCACTTTTCTTTTGCTAAATTGATTGATTAATGGATGAACGAAAGCTACATTTTTGAAGGAAATCCAAAGTGTCCTGTCATCTTTTGTAAACTCTGCTTGAGAGTGTAAGAGGGAATTTGTGAAATGTACACCCTTTCTTTCCAGAAACATTCTCTTCAAGCA
This sequence comes from Bubalus kerabau, assembly GCF_029407905.1. Lineage (NCBI taxonomy): Eukaryota > Metazoa > Chordata > Mammalia > Artiodactyla > Bovidae > Bubalus > Bubalus kerabau. Next base: position 32,927,757 of record NC_073643.1, on the reverse strand, counting down.
GAGGAAAATGGCCTATGGCTGAGGTCAGCATTGGAGGAGTTCCCTGCTGGTGACCCTGGTGCTTCTAACATAAGCACACTTGTGTTTCTTTTCTTCATTGTTTCTCTTCATACTTATCTCCGTTTTTTGTTTTTTTTTTTTGTTTTTTTTTGGCCCATTGTTTGTGTACTGTGGCAGTTACAAGTGAAGAGGTGGCTGATTTCTTAGTTTGAGCCACTCAGCACATGGGAAACAGGAGTAGTAGGTACTGAAAGTTAGTGGTGAGTATAAAATTCTCTGAAGAGTTACAGGTGCCTAGCAAGAGAGAACTAGAGATGTTATTCTTTTACGAAGACGATTTTGTACTTGGAGCCAAATCCCCATTACTTTGTAAAAAAAGTAAGCATTTTATTCTAGGATAGTGTTGCTTTTACAGAAAAATTGAGAAGATAGTGGGGAGTTCCTTTATATCCCCCACTTAGTGTCCCTTACTCTTAACATCTTCAGTTCAGTTCAGTTCAGTCGCTCAGTCGTGTCCGACTCTTTGCGACCCCATGAATCGCAGCATGCCAGGCCTCCCTGTCCATCGCCAACTCCCGGAGTTCACTCAAACTCATGTGCATCGAGTCGGTGATGCCAACCAGCCGTCTCATCCTCTGTCATCCCCTTCTCCTCCTGCCCCCAATCCCTCCCAGCATCAGGGTCTTTTCCAATGATTGGTACAAATATTGGTACATTATTATAGCTGAAGTTCTTACTTTATTTAGGCTTTTGCGTTTTTACCCAGTGTCCTTTATATGGTCTACATTTCCGTCCAGGACACCACATAATATTTATATTTGTCATGTCTCCTTAGGTTCCTCTTGTCTGTGGACCTTGACACATTTATGAAGCAGTGGTTAGGTATTTTGTAGAATGCCCCTCCACTGAGATTTCTCTTACATTTTTCTTATGAACAGGTTGACCTTATAGGTCTTTGGGAGGAAGGCTAAAGTCTGATGCTCATCATATCATTTCAAGGTATATACTTCCAATATGGCTTATCACTATTGAGGTTAACTTGCATTACCTGGATGAGGTAGTTTTTGTCTAGTTTACACTATAAAGTTATTCTTTCTCTTCGCCCTTTTCTTACTGTACTCTTTGAAAGGAAGTCACAATGCCCAATCCACACTTAAAGGGTAGGGAATTATGCTCCACCTCTTGGAAGATAGAATATCTATATCAGTTATTTAAAATTCTTGTGCATATTGGACTTGTGTCTTCTTTACCATCTATCTAGTCATTTATTTATTTGGGTGCATGGATATTTATTTTATACTTTAGCATGTAAGCCAATAATACTTTGTTGCTCAGATTGTCCCACCTTTGGCCATTGGGAGCTTTTTCAGCTGGCTCCTGTGTTCCTTGGACACACCTTCATCATTATGGGTGTTTTTGAGCACTTCCTTACTTTCTGGTGGTTTAAGATGCATCCAGCTCATCTACTGTATTTTCTGCTTCAGCCATAATATTAGCCATTTCTCCAGGGATTTCTGGTTCCTTTTACTAGAAAATGGTATCAGAAACCAAGATCTGGATACTTAGTCTGCTTGTCATTATTTTACTGGAGGAATCTTTGACTCTGGACAATCTCAGCTTAGATAACAAAGAAATATGTGTGCCCTTACTCTTGTATATATTTATATCTTTAAGTATCCTTGACTGCAATAATGTTATCTATGTTAAATTAAACATGAGTTCAAATGAGTATCTCCAACTTCATACTACATGGATCATACTAACTTTCTTCCCATGTTTAGCTATAATTTCCAATGGTAATTGGAATATATATTAAATTAATATATATTAAATTATTTAGCTATAATTTATTCCAACGGTAAGAAATCTGGTTGCCAGAATTTGTTGTCCACTTACTTAATTGTTCAATTCTAGCATACATGTAGAGTGATTTCAGAAGAGATAGCCTGTGTTCCCATAGGAAACAACCTTTATTAAGTGTAGTTCAGTGTTTATGTACAGTTTATTTTACCCTTAGTCTTACAGAATTCAGTACTTTAAAACATTACTTAGAGCATTACCTGTTTACCTGACCCCTGTTGGTGAAGTTGTTTTATGTAATTATAATACAGTCAGATAGTTTTGTCACATTATGTATTTCATCCTTTGATTTTCCATCCTCCTAAATTATTATTATTTTTTTTTATTTCACATGTTAAAGCTCATTCTTTGTTTTTGCTATAAAGTTCTATGGATTTTGACAAATACATCATGTCCTGTATCTACCATTACAGTATCATATAGAAGTTTCATGGCACTAAATAAAGTCCCTTTTGCATTATCTGTTGAACCCCTACCCCCATCCTCTCCAGAACCTCGGGCAATCATGGATCAGTTGACCATCTCTATTGTTTACCTATTCCAGAAAGTGATATGATTGGAATCATGCTCTGTAGTCCTTTCAGACCGGCTTCTTTCACTTATCAATGGCATTTTACATTAATCTATATATTTGCATGACTTGATAGATCATTTTTTTATCACACAGTATTCTGTTATATAAATGTATAACATTGATTATCCATTCATCTGTTGAATTTTGGTTTTGCTGATTTTGAAGAATGTGTCCATAAATATTTTAAAATTTTCTCATACTAGTTTTTATGTGGATATAAGTTTTGAAATGAGTTGGATAAATACCAAGGAACACAATTACTGAATACTATGGTAAGACTTTGTTTAGCTTTGTTATAAAGAACCAAACTGTCCCTACGAGTGGTTGTATCATTTTGCGCCTCACCAGCGATGAAGTAGAGTTCCTGTTGCTCTGCATCCTTACCAACAATTGATATTGTGAGTTTTTTTTTTTTTAATTTTAGCCATACTAATAGGTGCAGTTTCTTATTGTTGTTTTAATTTTTATCTCAATAATGAAAAATGATGTGTAAATTTTCATATGCTTATTTTCCATGTGTATATCTTCTGTGGTAAGGTAACTTTCCACAGCTTTTGCTTTTAAATAGGTCTTTTTGCTTTTGGTGTTGTATATTAAAAAAAAAAAAAACAAAAACCCATCATCAAATCTAAAGTTACATTGGTTTTCTCCTATGTTCTCTTATAAAAGTTTTATTTTTCCATTTTCCATTGAGGCACATGATACAGCTTGAGAATGTTAATGAAGATTTGCATCTAAGTTTATTTACATGTGGTTGTTCAGTTTTACAAAACTGTTTGCTGATGAGTCTATCTTTCTCCATTGATTTCCTTAGCTCTTTTGTCACATATCAATTGATTTTGTTTATGTGAGTTTATTTCTGTGCTCTCAATTCTATTCTGTTGACTTGGGTATCTGTTCTTTTGTCATCCCATCATATGCTGATTCTCGGAGAAGGCAATGGCAACCCACTCTAGTACTCTTGCCTGGAGAATCCCAGGGGCAGAGGAGCCTGGTGGCCTGCCGTCTATGGGGTCACACAGAGTTGGACACAACTGAAGCGACTTAGCAGCAGCAGCAGCAGCAGAAGCATATGCTGATTATTGTAGTTTTACAGTAAGTCTCGAAATCAAGTAGTGTGAGTCTTCCAACTTTGTTCTTCTCCTCCTTTGATGCTGCATCGACTACTCAAAAACTTTTGCTTTTCCATATAACATTTAGAGTTAGTGCAGATTTCTAGAAAGTGTCTTGCTCTTATTTTGAGTGAAATTATGTTGAACTTATAGATCAAGTTGGGAAGAACTGACATTGAGTCTTCTAGTTCATGAACCCGGAACTTCTTTTCATTTTTTATAAGGTTTTTTAAAAAATACTTTTAATTATTTTTTAAATTATGAAAGTATGATAACATATTTACGGGAGACTTGGAAAATACAGAACACAGTTACAGATAGTTCCACTGTATTTTACACTTATTTTTTAAGTAGATAAATTAAGATTTTTAGTTGGAGTTTCAATTTCAAACTCTCAGAAATTAATAGAATGAGTAAACAGAAAATCAGAAGGATATGGTAGAGCTGAAAAGCACTGAACCAATTCAACATAATTAAGACATAAAATTTTCACACAATAGCAAGATACAAATTCTATTCAAGTTCCCATAGACTACAAGCCAGGAGACACTAGAACATATCTAGGGAGAAAAAACAAGGTAGAAAAATTTCATGGTCTGAAGTATTGAAATCATACACAGTCTATTCTTTTACCACTGTTTTTCCCATTTGTTTTCATCTTTCATTATGTTGTAATTTTCCATATACAGAAGACTTGTACATATTTTAGATTGATACTTCATTATTTTACTTTCTGGTGTGATTATATACATCTATTATAAATCTAAATTATGTTGTTATAAATTCTTATTCTCATTATTTGATAGCCATTACTTTTATCTAAGAAAGCAATTAATTTTTGAGTATTAATCTCATATTCTACAACCTTACTCTAATTTATATCATTCATTCCAGGAGCTTTTTGGTAGAATTTTGGATTTTCTAGATAGTCCTGTCACCTGTGAATAAAATCAGTTTTATTTCTTCTCTTCATGACTTTTTAACAGTATAATATCAAGAAGTCCTAGAATATAACAGAAAGAAACAAATGAATCTTTTTCAACTCTGTTAGGTTTCCTGTGAAGTCTTTTTTGTTCAAAAACTATCAGCACAAATACATTTAAACTTTCCTCTGTCCTATGTACATTGAAAAAAAGAGGGAAAATTGTCTTACATATTTATTTAAGGGAAAAATTTTTCTCAAACAGAAGTTTCTCAGAAGGAAATGAAAATTTAGGGAAGATGTCATAACTTTCTCAAAGTTAATTGAATGTTCCAAGTCCTCCCTTTGATGGACTTTTCCCCCCTTTTTTGTAATATAATATTTAATTCTAAAAAGTCTTATAAAACATGTATAACATTCCTTCTTTGCAGGAACACAATTGGACATTGTAAATGTACTGTTAGTACTTTCTGTACTTGTAATCCAGTCATAGAACATCTCTTTTTCAAGGGCAAAGTAATAAGCTATGGTGTTTTACACGTAAGCTTTGAGCTGTTGATTTCTTTCAGGAATGCCAAATAGGTCTTGCAGTGAAATTCATGCATAACCATTTTGCAAAGACATATGCTGATTACACACTGATGATATATTGATTACGGATCTTTGCAGAAGAGAAATGGAGATTACCACCTAACACATGAGTTGAGCCGTTAGGTGGATTGCCCTGTGCTAAAATAAGATCCACAAATACTGACCTGCCACGTACAGAAATTAACTTAATAGTAAACCAGACTAAGATAACACAGGCAAGTAGATATATCATCAGTCTGAACTTCTGACTGTAAGTAGTGGCAATACAAGTATTCCTTATTGTGGAGCTAATTAACAAGTTACATTTCATGTAAACAAGTTTGCATTTATTTATTGAACATAATTATGTGCTTTATGTACCAGGCATTGTGGCAGATCAAGGGATGGTGGTTAAAAGATAGAAATTAATGAACTTGGCTTTGGCCTTCTTAAATGTGTCAATTACATTCTGAGTTCAAGCTCTAGTGATTTTGGGGACCTAACTGTATAACGAGAAAGGTTATTTTATAGGAGTGTGTAACATAATAAGAGGAAGGGTGGAGAAGGCCCTCAGGATGGCTGTAGAGCCTTGACCTTGGACACTGAAGGATATTGAAAGCTCTCTTCCTCTGCCTTGCATCTCTGTCTCTCTTCTTTTTTCACCTTTTTTTTTTCTATTGAAGCATGGTTGGTATACAATATTAATGTAAGTTATAGGTGTACAATATAGTGGTTCAAAATTTTTAAAGGCTATGCTCTATTTATAGTTATTGCCAACATTTGTCTGACTCTCTTTTTGTAAATGTAGTTGATGCTTCTCTTTAGCGTCTGGCCTTTTCAACTCCTAGTTGCAAACAGGAGTGCACATACTAGAATATAGTTGTGCATTTATTCATCCAACAAATATTTATTGAGTGATTATCATTCCAAGCATGTTCTAAGTGCTTGATTGCAGACCATAATGGAGAAGAGATTAGAAACACCTACCCTCCTAGAGTTTATACCCTAATGTGTGGAGAACATATGAGAAAAATGTAAGAGAGTGATAAGTTCTAAGGTAAATGGTAAAAATAATGAGAACAGACTGAAGGGGACTTAGTGTGCTGGGAATAGGTAAAGGAGGTTGAAATTTTAGGCAGAATGTCAGAATAGACAAAATTGATAAATTTTCTCAATTTTAAAATTGATAAAATAACACTGCACAGAAAGACTGAAAGAAGTGTGAAATTTGGCCACACAGGTGTCTGGGGGAAGAGTCATGGCAGAGGAAATGGTTAAAGTTAAGGTCTCTAGGTGGGCCATGTCAGGGGCATTGTGGAATAGCTTGGAAACCCACATGCCTGAAGCAGAGAACAGGAGGATAAAGAGGTCAAAGGAGAGATGTAACAGGGCCACCAATCTGATGTAACAGGGCCACTGATTTGCAGACTGTTGTTCTAAGAACTCAGTTCTTTCTCTGGCAGAAAATAGGAGCCAGGAGAGGGTTTTGAGGAGATGATCAACCTGAGTCATTTTCAAGGTTAGCTCTCAGTGTCTGAGCTACGTGGAGACAGTGGGTGGAGCAGTCAGTCTTTCCCCCAAACCTTCTTTTTAGCCTCTGTTACAGGAGAGAAAGCTCACTTGCCCATCCCAGGCAAGTCATTGACTTCTGAGGAGCTTTGGTTTGGTCAGTGAATTTGCTTGCTGGAGTGGACTTCCTTTTTTTTTTTTAATCCCAGATTTTAAAGCTTATGTGCAATAGTTTAAATAAAGAGTTTTACATACAGTACCTTAAATAAAGTACAGCATGTTTTCAAATTTAAATACTGTCTGTATATACAGTGGCATATATTCTTATTAAAGATAAATTCAAGTTTCTGTTTGTCAGTTCCAAAATGCATGTATATACCTTGCTAAATCTGATAAAATAGAGTGAGGCATAAAACAGTCAAGTGTTCTATGTTATCAGGAAGCCTCCTTTTAGCAGTCTTTTCCCCCTTAAAAAAGTTTCAAAACCTGTACACTTCTAAGTTTTGAAAATATCTGTTAAAAGGCAACATTTCAGGTTAACCAACAATTCCTACAGTCTATAGTAATAAAACTAGATATGTGTAAAAATTGAAGAAGGCAATGGCACCCCACTCCAGTACTGTTGCCTGGAAAATCCCACGGATGGAAGAGCCTGGTAGGCTGCAGTCCATGGGGTTGCGAAGAGTCAGACATGACTGAGCGACTTCACTCTCACTTTCCACTTTGATGCATTGGAGAAGGAAATGGCAACCCACTCCAGTGTTCTTGCCTGGAGAATCCCAGGAACGGGGGAGCCTGGTGGGCTGCCGTCTATGGGGTTGCACAGAGTCGGACATGACTGAAGTAACTTAGCAGTAGAAATAAATATGTGATTATGTCCATATACACATTTGAGTTTTTCAAACACGCGTATCCAGGTCACATCCCCACGTGTTTAGAATAGGGGGACGAGGTATGGGAGGACAGTTTTCAGAAAGTGGGGAGCAGTTGGAGGGAAGAGTATAAGGAAGCTGGCAACCTCATTAGTTGTTCACCTTGTGTCAGTTAAGATCCAAAAGAATAAAAAGTGTTCATAAATATCTTCTCACCCAGGTTATAGCTAACTGCAACAAGAGGGATATTGGTAAAGCCTGAAGGGAGGTGGAGAGGAGGGGAAATCACTTTTTAAGTGGGTCATTAAGGCACTTGAACTGGAAAGACAGTTTGGATTTGGCCACACAGAGATGGGAGTGGAGGAAGCAGTGGGAGAAGAGGTCACCTAATGTGGAAGAATGTGCCCTCCCCAGGGTGGGGGTAGGATCATCTACACAAAGTATGCATGAGTTTACCCAGGAGGCTGCTGAGCTGCTCTGCAATAATGGGCAATTGCCTTCATAAACGCATCCTCCTTTCGCTGGTTCACCCCAGCAGACACTTGCAGGGAAAGGTATTAAGAACAGATGTCAATGCGAAACACATAATTTTTATGAATATGATTGTTGCATTGAGCTGTTGCAAAGCAATATTCTATTAGAAAGTCTATAGAGGCGTTGATTAAAAAGTAGGAAAACTTCCACTTAAACTTCTTCTCTTTTGGATACTGAATCCTGAACACTAATACTGGGCACACAACCATAGTCCAAATCCTGAAAAAGATGGAGGCACCAGTGTCTTCTAAGCCAGACAGAAATTCACTGGATAATGAAAATTTTCACAATGTTAAGCTTACTCCTTAAAGTTGTTATTTAAAAATATATTTTTGTTTAATCTGATTTTCTTTGACCTCACAAAGATTCTGTACTAAAGCTACTACTCTTTTGTTTTTTGGCAATAAATACATACATACATACATATATAAAATTTTCTTCCATTGAGTTACATTGAAATTCTAGGAATAATTATCTTTTTGACCCTTCTCTTGAACAAAATATGTTAGACGTTTTATCTCAAAATTTGCTATAAACATTTTATAAGGATTCTACTCTTTCATTTTTATTAAACAGTAGTAATGGTTTATATGATCTGAGTTTTTTCTTAATGTATATTTAAGTAGATTATGATATTGGAAATATCATGAATCTATTATATGATAAGCTAAGGATTGTATATGAAAGACGATTCCATGTATGGTATTTTTTATTCCAATTCTAAAATAATTATAATTATATATAGATAATTATATATAGAACTGCTTTATCTGTGTCATACTAGCTATTTATTCATTCATTAAAATTAAAAGTTTATTTATTATTAAATATATGCTGGAGAATCCCAGGGAGGGGAGAACCTGGTGGGCTGCCGTCTATGGGGTCGCACAGAGTCAGACACAACTGAAGCGACTTAGCAGCAGCAGCAGCAGCATATGCTCTAGAGAGGGGATAGAAAACAAATGTAAAATATATAAATTCATTAACAAGATAATTTTAAATATTGAGACATGAAGAAAATAATGTGGGATAATGAAATCAGAAATACTATGCAATGGATGGACTAATTTATGTTGGGAAGTCGGGAGCAGCATTTCTAAGGAAGTGGCCTTGGTTTGAGACCTGAACAGGGGTAAGAAGGTATCAGTCTTCCAAAGGTATAATTGAACAGCATTTTGGATGTAAGTTTCAGCCTCTAAAATTGGAGTGAGTTTGGTATATTGAAGGGTCAACAAGAAGACTTGAGTAGAGATGTCATAGAACTCATAGTGTGTATCTGAACTATATCCTATTTCAGATATTATAACTAATATACGATTATACAATAATACCCTGAGGGCAGATTTGAATTTAATGGATTAAAAAAAAATCCTATATAAAAGTGAAAATTGGCCAGGTGTGGTTCATATCATCTGTTCCTGTAACTCAGAAACAAAGAGAAGAAGTCTAAGAATAAGTAAATTAACACCTGGAGAATAAAGGAGAACTTATAAATTTTACCAACAAGTTGCTGGATAGAGCTTGTCTTCTTTAATGATATATAAATCAGTGGGGAAGAAATGCTTACCTCTTGTAAAAGACTTGTTACAAGCAAGGTTCTATAGGAGAAAGATGGAGAATATGGGATTTGAGGCAGGGAATGAAAATATATTTTAAAAATGTTCTAAATAAAAGGAACTTCAGTTCAGTTATTCAGTCACTCAGTCTTGTCCGACTCTGCGACCCCATGAATTGCAGCACGCCAGGCCTCCCTATCCATCACCAACTCCTGGAGTTTACCCAAACTCATTTCCAAAGAGTCAGTGATGCCATCCAACAATTACATCTCTGTTGTCCCCTTCTCCTCCAGCCTTCAATCTTTCAAAGCATCAGGGTCTTTTCAAATGAGTCAGCTCTTCGCATCAGGTGGCCAAAGTATTGGAACTTCAGCTTCAGTATCAGTCCTTCCAATGAACACCCAGGACTGATTTCCTTTAGGATGGACTGGTTGGATCTCCTTGCAGTCCAAGGGACTCTCAAGAGTCTTCTCCAACACCACAGTTCAAAAGCATCTATTCTTCAGTGCTCAGCTTTCTTTACAGTCCAACTCTCACATCCATACATGACTACTGGAAAAACCATAGCCTTGACTAGATGGACCTTTCTTGGCAAAGTAATGTCTCTGCTTTTTAATATGCTATCTAGGTTGGTCATAAATTCTCTTCCAAGGAGCAAGCGTCTTTTAATTTCATGGCTGCAGTCACCATCTGCAGTGATTTTGGAGCCCCCCAAAATAAAGTCAGCCGCTGTTTCCGCTGTTTCCCCATCTATTTGCCATGAAGTGATGAGACTAGATGCCATGATCTTCGTTTTCTGAATGTTGAACTTTAAGCCAACTTTTTCACTCTCCTCTTTCACTTTCATCAAGAGGCTCTAGTTCTTCTTCACTTTCTGCCATAAGGGTGGTGTCATCTGCATATCTGAAGTTATTGATATTTCTTCCAGCAATCTTGATTCCAGCTTGCGTTTCATCCAGCCCAGAGTTTCTCATGATGTACTCTGCATGTGAGTTAAATAAGCAGGGTGACAATATACAGGCTTGACATTCTCCTTTTCCTATTTGGAACCAGTCTGTTGTTCCATGTCCAGTTCTAACTGTTGCTTCCTGACCTGCATACAGGTTTCTCAAGAGGCAGGTCAAGTGGTCTGGTATTCCCATGTCTTTCAGAATTTTCCAGTTTATTGTGATCCACAGAGTCAAAGGCTTTGGCATAGTCAAAAAAGCAGAAACAGATGTTTTTCTGGAACTCTCTTGCTTTTTCGATGATCCAGCAGGTGTTGGCAATTTGATCTCTGATTCCTCTGCCTTTTCTAAAACCAGCTTGACCATCTGGAAGTTCATGTATTCATGTATTGCTGAAGCCAGGCTTGGAGAATTTTGAGCATTACTTTATTAGCGTGTGAGATGAGTACAATTGTGCAGTAATTTGAACATTCTTTGGCATTGCCTTTCTTTGGGTGGGATTGGAATAAACTGAGCTTTGCTGTTTGTGGCCACTGCTGAGTTTTCCAAATTTGCTGGCATGTTGAGTGCAGCACTTTCACAACATCATCTTTTAGGATTTGAAATAGCTCCACTGGAATTCTATCACCTCCACTAGCTTTGTTCGTAGTGATGCTTCCTAAGGCCCACTTGACTTCACATTCCAGGATGTCTAGCTCTAGGTGAGTGATCACACCATCATGATTATCTGGGTCATGAACATCTTTTTTATACAGTTCTGTGTGTTCTTGCCACCTCTTCTTAATGTCTTCTGCTTCTGTTAGGTCCGTACCATTTCTGTCCTTTATTGAGCCCATCTTTGCATGAAATGTTCCCTTTGTATCTCTAAATTTTCTTGAAGAGATCTCTAGTCTTTACCATTCTATTGTTTTCCTCTGTTTCTTTGTATTGATCACCGAGGAAGGCTTTTTTATCTCTCCTTGCTATTCTTTGGTACTCTGCATTCAGATGCTTATATCTTTCCTTTTCTCCTTTGCTTTTTGATTCTTTTCTTTTCAAAGCTATTTGTAAGGCCTCCTCAGACAGCCATTTTGCTTTTTTCCATTTCTTTTTCTTGGGGATGGTCTCAATCCCTCACTTATGTACAATGTCATGAACCTCTGTCCATAGTTCATCAGGCATTCTGTCTATCAGATCTAATCCCTTAAATCTATTTCTCACTTCCACTGTATAATCATAAGGGATTTGATTTAGGTCATACCTGAATGGTCTAGTGGTTTTCCCTACTTTCTTCAATTTAAGTCTGAATTTGGCAATAAGGAGTTTATAATCTGAGCCACAGTCAGCTCCTGGTCTTGTTTTTGCTGACTGTATAGAGCTTCTCCATCTTTGGCTGCAAAGAATATAATCAGTCTGATTTTGGAGTTGGCCATCTGGTGATATGCATGTGGAGAATCTTCTTTTGTGTTGTTGGAAGAGGGTTTTTTCTATGACCAGTGCATTCTATTGGCAAAACTCTATTATCCTTTTCCCTGCTTCATTCTGTACTCAAGGCCAAATTTGCCTGTTACTCCAGGTGTTTCTTGACGTCCTACTTTTGCATTCCAGTCCCCTATAATGAAAAGGACATCTTTTTTGGGTGTTAGTTCTAAAAAAATTTTTAGGTCTTCATAGAACCATTCAACTTCAGCTTCTTCAGTGTTACTCTCGGGGCATAGACTTGGATTACAGTGATATTGAATGGTTTGCCTTTGAAACAAACAGATATCACTCTGTCACTTTTGAGATTGCATCCAAGTACTGTATTTTGGACTCTTGTTTACTATGATGGCTACTCCATTTCTTCTAAGGGATTCCTGCTCACAGTAGTAGTTATAATGGTCATCTGTTAAATTCACCCATTCCAGTCCATTTTAGTTTGCTGATTCCTAGAATGTCAACGTTCACTCTTGCCGTCTCCTGTTTGACCACTTCCAGTTTGCCTTGATTCATGAACCTAACATTCCAGGTTTCTATGCAATATTGCTCTTTACAGCATCAGATCTTGCTTCTATCACCAGTCACATCCATAATTGGATGCTGTTTTTGTTTTGGCTCCATCCCTTCTCTCTTTCTGGAGTTATTTCTCCACTGATCTCCAGTAGCATATTGGACACCTACCGACCTGGGGAGTTCATCTTTCAGTATCCTATCATTTTGCCTTTTCATACTGTTCATGGGGTTCTTAAGGCAAGAATACTGGAGTGGTTTGCCATTTCCTTCTCCAGTGGACCATTCTGTCAGACCTCTCCAACCATGACCCGCCCGTCTTGGGTGGCCCCACTCAGCATGGCCTAGTTTCATTGAGTTAGACAAGCTGTGTTGCATGTGATCAGATTGGCTAGTTGTCTGTGATTGTGGTTAAATATTTCTTTAATTTCTAGGAAAATGGAGTAAATGTTCTTTCTCTCTTCCTTCTGCTAAATTCAATGAACCTCCCCTCACCCCCTGAACTGGACATTATACATTTTCAAAAGCCTATGAAGAAAAGTAGACAAAGAGGAAAGACTGGCTATTTAGAGATTAGAGAGGTTGAGGGACAATATGGAATATGGCATTCCATTTCAGGCTGTCAACAAGCATTACTCAGTTTCTAACCAGTTCTTAAATGTTAGTGGACTAAGGTTTACCAGCTCTTAGGGAAAGCCTCCAAAAAGGAAGAAAGATATTGAAGATGTTAGTGGACTAAGGTTTACCAGCTCTTAGGGAAAGCCTCCAAAAAGGAAGAAAGATATTGAAAAGAAAGCTCTTAGGGAAAGCCTCCAAAAAGGAAGAAAGATATTGAAACAAGCCAACAGGAGCTCTTATAGACAGAGTAGGAAGATGAAAAAAATGCTGAAAAAGAAAACTGTTTGTAAGCCTCAAAGATATACATGACATCTCTTCCATAAAACAGCATGCTGTGTTTTGAAATAAGTAACCAGAGAGGAAAAGAGGGCTCTTGAAAATAAAACAAAAATTCTTGTAAAGAAATCAGTTTTAATATTGAAAGATATGGTCATGGATATTTTCCAGAAAGTAGAACAAAAGAAGGAAGAAAATGGAATATAAGAGAAAAATATTTTAATATTTTAAAAGAGAGGAGAGAGAGAAATAAAGGCCCAAAAAATGATTAAATAAATAATACAACATAATTTTCCACAACTGACAAATTAGAAGGGCCCACTGAGTGCTCAGTATACAGAATTGTGGTGGTGGTGGTGGTGGTGTGTGTGTGTGCACTCGGTCATGCCTGACTCTGTGATTCCATAGACTTTTGGCCACCAAGCTCCTCTGTCCATGGAATTTTCAAGGCAAGTGTACTGGAGTGCGTTGCCATTTCCTCCTACAGGGGATCTTCCCGACCCAGGGATCAAACCTGCATCTCTTATATCTCCTGCATTGGCAGGTGGATTCTTTACCAAATGCAACTCCTGGAAAGCCCAGAGGGTGGGAGTGGGGGCAGGGAGTGGTAAATTTCATATACTATTGTGCAATTCCAGCAAACCAGTAATAGAATATCTTTAAATCTTTCATTTGAAACAGTAGAATCACTATCATTTTATTAATACTTAAAATATCCAAATAGGAGATAATGTATAAAAAATGGAAAAATTGCATGATACAATGAAGGAATTTTTCATATGCTTAGATGGTTTGTGAAGCATTTGACTTGTTGCACATGATTTTGTATAAATGTGCATTGTTCCAGGGAGAGGCAGAATTTCTCAAAGCTTTCCTGATGAGTCCATGATATAAAGGAATAGATAGATGGGTGAATAGATTCATGGATTGATGCTTGGGTGGATAGATAATAAAGAGACAAAGAGACATGATGGATAGATGGATATGTAGCTAGATAAAGTGAAGAAACCATAGTTAGAAAACTTGAGTTTCTTCACATTGTATCTATCTAAGTTTTATAGTATTTGTTTTTTACTTTTAACTCAATTTTATGATTTGGACTTTCCTTGGTATTACTAAAGCAAGAGAAAATACTATTAGGACATCATTGATCTATCTGAAGAGCTTTATCTGATAATATCTTATGTTCGGAACACATTCCCCAAATCTAAAACTAAACTTGGAGAGTTTTAGAGCTGAGGCAAATATATGATAATACTGACATAGACTGTCATTGTTTTTATGATAGTGTTTATAGGAATCACATTCACAGCCACGATTTCATTTGTTCCTTCAACAATCTTTTGAGTTCTGGAACCCTAGTTTTCTTATTACATTTGATTTACAATTTTTCACATGTTTTAAGAAAAAGTCAACAGAAAAGTACTCAGCAAACAATGACAAAAAAAGATATAAATTTGTCATACTCATTGCAGAGAAGTTTAAGGCAGTGTTAATCGATGGTAATAGATCTGAAATGAAGTGTTCTTTGTGTGAATCTGAATTGCTAACACTTGATTGAAGATCTAACAATAATGATTCAATCAATGACATTGATAGAAGCAGATGTAATTTTAAACAAAGTTTCTGAAGAAGTGAAAATTTTCCCTTAATCTTTTTTTTTTTACAATGCAAGTTGTTTTTTATGGATTACAAAATAGCACATGTTCTTAGAAACTTGAGTATTACCACATAGCAGGACATTAACAGCACCTGTAATCTTAAATTAAAAAAAAAAACATTAAGACTTTAGCATATATTTATTCAATTTTTTTCTGTCTCCAAAACAAAATCATTGAATTGTGTAAACATTAACCAACTTTAATAAATTTTAAACAGGTTGATAAGATTTCTTAAATGTATGATATGCTAACCTGTTAAAGATGCAGATAAGCAAACA